>NC_086444.1:215134071-215349071 GCF_028390025.1 Pseudophryne corroboree
AGAAGACGTGAGGATATGTGTGGACTGTACAAAGTGGATGCAATTTGATAGGAAGGTTTATGAAAGTTATGTGGGCGGTTCTGGAATTTGATATGCTTGCCTAAAGAGGTGAGTTTTCAGGGAACGCTTGAAGGTTTGGAGACTAGAGGAGAGTCTTATTGTGTGTGGTAGGGCATTCCACAGAGTGGGTGCAGCCCGATGAAAGTCCTGCAATCGTGAGTGGGAGCGAGTAGTGAGTGTGGATGAGAGACGCAGGTCTTGTGAAGAGCGAAGAGGTCGGGTTGGGAGATATTTTGAGATGAGTGAAGAGATGTACGTTGGTGTAGTTTGGTTAATGGCCTTGTGTGTGAGTTAAAGTATCTTATATTGAATGTGGTAGAATACAGGTAACCAATGGAGGGACTGAGAGTGGATCTGCAGACGATTAACATCTAGCGAGGAAGATAAGCCTCGCTGCTGCATTCAGAATGGATTGTAGTGGTGAGAGTCTCGTTTTGGGAAGACCAGTTAGGAGACTATTGCAATAATCAATGCGGGAGATAATGAGAGCATGGATTAGAGTTTTAGCAGTGTCTTGTGTAAGGTATGGTCGTATTTTGGATATGATTTTTAGATGCATGTAACATTATCTTGAGGCAGATTGAATGTGGGGAACAAAGGACAGATCAGAGTCAAGGATGACACCTAGGCAGCGAGCTTGTGAGGTAGGGTAGATAGTCGAGTTTTCTACAGTGATAGAGATATCAGGTTGGTACCTACTATTGGCCGGTGGAAATATAATTAACTGTCTTTGAAATATTCAGTTTGAGGTGGCGAGATGTCATCCAGGATGAAATGAGCAGAAAGGCATTCAGTGACACAGTCCAGTACACATAGGGACAAGTCAGGGGAGGATATGTAGATTTGAGTATCATCTGCATACAGATGATACTGAAAACCAAAAGAGCTGATTAGTTTACCAAGAGATTAGGTATAGATAGAGAAAAGCAGAGGATCCAAGACTGAGCCTTGCGGTACTCCAACTGAAAGAGGTAGCGAAGAGGAGGTAGATTCAGAGAAGCGAACACTGAAGGAGCGATTAGATAGGTAGGATAGGAACCAAGAAAGGGCTGTGTCTTTAAGACCTAAGGATTGTAGTGTCAGTATGAGAAGAGAGTGGTCTACAGTGTCAAATGCAGCAGATAGATCTAGAAGAATAAGTAGTGAGTAGTGGCCTTTAGACTTCGTAGTGACCAAATCATTAACCACTTTAGTCAGTGCTGTCTCTGTGGAATGTTGGGAAGGGAAGTCTGACTGAAGTGGGTCCAACAAAGTGTATGAGTTAAGAAAGTGTGTGAGTCAAGTGTAGGCAAGTCTCTCAAGTAGCTTAGAGAGACAAGGGAGCTGAGAGATAGGGCGGTAGTTTGAGAGAGCATTAGGGTCAGAATTTTGTTTTTTTTAATGGGAGTAATCACTGCATGCTTGAAGAGTGAAGGAAAAATACCAGTAGAGAGAGATTACAGATGTTAGGATGAGCACAAGAGACAGAGCTTTACTTATTTCTGAGGGTAAAGGATCAAGAGGAGAGGTAGTAGAGAAGCAGGATGAGAAGAGTGATGATACTTCATCTTCATTTGTGGGATCAAATGAAGAAAGAGTGCCAGAGGGTTCAGGTAAAGAACGGAACAGGTCACTGGCTGCCGAAGAGCATACCATTTCATCTCGTATCTTATCAATCTTCTCCTTGAAGTAGGAAGCAAGATCCTGTGCCTTGATAGTGGCTGGTGGGGTAGGTGAGGGAGGATTCAGAAGTGATTTAAATGTATTAAAGAGTCGTTTGGGGTTAGAGGCTTGAGCAGAGAGAAGAGTTTGGAAATATGTTTGTTTGGCAGTGTCCAGGGTATTTTTATAAGAATAGTAGACAGTCTTATATGTGAGGAAGTCACTTGAAATACGAGATTTACGCCACTGACGTTCAAATGTTCGTGTGAGTTTTTGTAGTTGTCTTGTTAATTTGGAGTGCCCTGGTTGACATCTAGGCCTACGTGGAGTTTGATAGGTAGCTGGAGCCACTTCATCAAGGGCAAGTTCTAGAGTTTCATTAAGGTGTGATACAACCATCTCAGGAGAGTTGAATGCAGAAATAGGTGAAAGCAGTTGTTGGAGTGAAGTGGAAAGTTTTTGAAGATTAATTGTGTTAATATTTCTGCGGGTTTGAGGAAGATTGGAGGACTTCAGCAACACAGGGTTTGAATTAACAGAGGAGAGCATGCAGGTGATAAGGTTGTGATCTGAGAGGGGGCAAGGAGTGTTAGTGAGTTCAGAGATGGAGCATAGTCTGGTGAATACTAGATCAAGGCAGTGGCCCTCCTAATGAGTAGAGGAGTCAGTCCATTGGGAGAGGCCAAGAGAGGAGGTTAGAGAGAGTAGTTTGGAGGCGTGAGCAGCAGATTTTGGATAATCAATAGTAATGTCAGAGGATAGGAAGTGAGGGAGCCAGGCAGAAAAATCTTCCAAAAATTGTTTTGGATGCCCAGGTGGGCGGTAGATAGCTGCAACACGCAGAGAGAAAGGAGAGTAAACACTAATGGAATGTACTTCAAATTATGTAAATGTGAGTGATGGAACCTGTGGTAGAACAGTGTATGCAAAAGATTGGGAAAGTAAAAGTCCAACTCCTCCTCCTTTATGGTTACCGGGTCTGGAGGTATGTGTAAAGTGGAGACCACCATGTGCCAGTGCTGCAGGGGAGGCTGTGTCAGATTGTGTGAAACAGGTTTCTGTTATAGCCAGCATATTGATGATGTTGGATATGAAGAGGTCATGGATGGATGTTAATTTGTTACAAACAGAGCGTGCATTCCATAAGGCACATTTTAGTGATCTGGAGGGTGATGGAAGACATGTGATGTTTATGAGGTTAGCTGGATTTCTATGTTGCTGTGAATCAGGTGAATGTGAGCGATGCAAGTGGCTGGGTCCTGGATTTGGTGAAATGTCACCAGCTATCAAGATCAGAAGTGAGAGATACATGTGGGTGTCAGGGGTCTGTGAAAGTTTTTTATGGTCAGAGGTTGTAGATGTTATTGTCAATGAGTATAGGGAAGTGAAAAGCTCATGAGTGCTAATAAGAGGGGAGTGTAGAATTGATGAGGCAACATGTACAGAGGGGTGAGTTGCTGGGAGACTGAATGATGCAATGGTCTTTATGAATACTCCATGAAGAGCAATGCAGAAAATCAATTTGTGGAACATAGTTTGTTTGAGATTAAACCAGTGTTATCTAGGCTGAGAGTGTAAGGTTTCACTTGTTCAAGTTAATAGTTCAGGTGCCTATTTACTGGTGTTGTTCCGCTGTATGTTAGCTGTGCATGATAGAGCAAAGTGACAAACAGGTATGTTCAATCACATGTAAATCACAATGTAAATGGTTGCATTTTGTTCTTAGAGGTCATGAGGATTGTAGTTGGTAAAATATATACATACGCTGAAATGCACAAATGATAGGGAATGAAAGGAAAGGAGGATGTTTTTCTGTAACGTCGGTGGGATGTTTCCGTCTGTTTTCGTCCTTGTAAGTCCTGGGTAAGTCTATATTGTAATATTTTCTTAACCCTTTTAACCTACCCTTATAATAAAACCCAGTTCAGCCGGCTGCTGTTCAGCCAAGCATCTTTCCTTATGAATGGTAAGTATCCATGTGTCTCTAGTAATTGCAATCAGGGCCTAACATCCCACCCCCGTTTACAGAGCATGCCATAAAACTCAGCTAAAACAAACACTGAGATAGCAGTTACCAACTATTTCAAAGCTGCAATAAAGTTTCATCCTAGAATATAATATAGCTTATAATATACAAATTGACAGTGTAGTTTACCTAGTATAATAACAATATCACTACTGCATGTATATTCTGAGCAGATCCAAACTGCAAATGAGTGTAGATTACCTGCAGAGAAAGGTGTGTGTGTGTGTGTGTGAGGGAACTTGGGGGGGGGGGGGCTCACTGTGGCCTAATGTGAATTGGGATTTCTGTGGAGCATAATATAATGTGTACTGTGGGAACTACAGTGTGCAGTGGTTGGAGTATTTACAATACTTGATATAATACTTAACTTTAATATTAGCTCCAGAATATCATGAGGCCCCCACAAGTTAGGTGCCATGGGTCCTGCACAAACCTTAAGCAAGCCCTTTCTAGAACAGCTGTGAAATGTGACCATCAGATATTGGTGGAGATGTACGAGATGTACTAAGCCAGTGGTTCTCAAACTCTGTCCTCATGACCCCAAACATGTTTTCCAGGTCACCCAGCAGGTGCACTGTGTATCACCAACTGTTACATTTAAAAAATCCCCAGGTGACCTGGAAAACATGAACTGTGGACCAAGTTTGAGAACCTGTGTACTAAGCCATGGAGAGTGATATATTGGAGAGGTATAGTACCATCCAGTCAGCTCATAACTGCAATGTTACAGGCTGTGCTTGAAAAGTGACAGAGAAGCTGGTTGGTTTGTACTTTTCCTCTTGCCACGTTATCACTCTCCAACTTGTTTGCTTGCTCTACAGCATTAAATAAGTCTCTGTTCTACTATGGATTGTCATAACAAAAATGTAAATAACACTTAAATGTCGTTTCCTAAAATATAGAATTACTGGTGAATCAAAATAATTTTGTTTGTCTGTTTTGAGTTTTCCATCACTTTTTCCATAACCGAATAGCAAAAATAGGTCCGAAACATAACAGAGGTAAATAAAAATGCATGTACTATATGCCAGGACTATGTATATATTGCCACTAGGCCAACAAAATTACAAAACAATAGATGCAGGTAAAAATCGGCAATGATAAATGTGCTGTCTTCAGGTAATCAAATTTGTATTTAGGGGGTAATTCAGACCTGATGACTGGGCTGCGTTTTTTGCTGCCCTGCGATCAGATAGTCGCCACCTACAGGGGGAGGGTGAATTCGCTGTGCAAGTGTGCGTTTGTATGTGTAGCAGAACTGATTTTGTGCAGTCTCTGCTCAGCCCAGGACTGACTTAGCTGCTGCGATTGCTTCTTGCTGATCGGGACTGGAGCTGACGTCAGACACACTCCCTGGAAACAGTCAGTTGCCACCCACAAACAGCCTCTTCCTGTCAATCACCTTGCGAACGCCGATGCGTTCGGATTTTTGCACCATCCCGACGCTGACCGGCGATCCTTGTTGTTTGCGTGCCGTTGCGCCTGCGCATTGTGACGCATGTGCAGTTCAGCTATAATCGCACGCTGTGCAAAAACGCACAGCAGCGATCAGCTCTGAATTAACCCCTTAGTCCTATGATTTGCATATCAGCCCCTGAAACAGTATCATTGTAGACGGCATCCTGTCCCTTTAGCAGAAACACATCTGGTGCAGCCTGTATGTTTTTAGTGTTTGTGGTGTATTGCTGGTTTCGGTATGACTATAGAGGTGAATGTTGCAGTAAGTAAGACTGTTATTAGTGTTAGAAGAAATAAAAAAATAAAATAAAAAAAAAATATATATATATATATATATATTTATATATGTCTACTACGATGTCCCAGCACCCAGCATACCGGAATGCCGGCAGTGGGGCAAGTGCAAAAGAGCCGCTTGCGGGCATGGTGGCGAGCCATGCTATTTATTCTCCCTCCAGTGGTGTCGTGGTCCCATATTATTTATATATATATATATTACATATGTAAACATCACATGAAATAAGTTGGCTTTTGCTGGTCTGTTGCATCTATTCTGTCTTCTTTTCAAGATATAATTACATAACACTCCCAAAGAACAAAAGGGGATAATACAGATTTACCATACTTCTCTTTCGGAAACTTTGACTTGGTTAATGCAGTCTTGTTTACACCATATTAGCGTAAACTGAAGTATCCCTTCCTATTTTTTGTTTTGTATTCATTTAAAAAAAACAAACCAACATGCAATTATTAATTAAAAAAGTTTCTCCTTTTTTTGCTAAGATAAACAGAAACTCTGCAGCAATCAGTCATTTTCAGGGATCAGTAATGTCATTGAAGTCCACCTGTGTACAATAAAAGTATTTCTGAAGTTTTCAAAACAAAAACACATGTATATTGCACTATCCAGTTGTGCATGCTGGTAAATACTAGTGATGTGCACCGGACATTTTTCGTGTTTTGGTTTTGGATTCGGTTCCGCGGCCGTGTTTTGGATTCGGACGCGTTTTGGCAAAACCTCCCTGAAAATTTTTTGTCGGATTCGGGTGTGTTTTGGATTCGTTTTTTTTTTTTACAAAAAAACCCAAAAAACAGCTTAAATTATAGAATTTGGGGGTAATTTTGATCCCATAGTATTATTAACCTCAATAACCATAATTTACACTCATTTTCAGTCTATTCTGAACACCTCACACCTCACAATATTATTTTTAGTCCTAAAATTTGCACCAAGGTCGCTGGATGGCTAAGCTAAGCGACACAAGTGGCCGACACAAACACCTGGCCCATCTAGGAGTGGCACTGCAGTGTCAGGCAGGATGGCACTTCAAAAAAATAGTCCCCAAACAGCACATGATGCACAGAAAAAAAGAGGCGCACCAAGGTCGCTGTGTGACTAAGCTAAGCGACACAAGTGGCCGACACAAACACCTGGCCCATCTAGGAGTGGCACTGCAGTGTCAGACAGGATGGCAGATTAAAAAAATAGTCCCCAAACAGCACATGATGCAAAGAAAAAAAGTTGCGCAATGAGGTAGCTTTGTGACTAAGCTAAGCGACCCAAGTGGCCGACACAAACACCTGGCCCATATAGGAGTGGCATTGCAGTGTCAGACAGGATGGCACTTCAAAAAAATAGTCCCCAAACAGCACATGATGCAAAGAAAAATTAAAGAAAAAAGAGGTGCAAGATGGAATTGTCCTTGGGCCCTCCCACCCACCCTAATGTTGTATAAACAGGACATGCACACTTTAACGAACCCATCATTTCAGCGACAGGGTCTGCCACACGACTGTGACTGAAATGACTGGTTGGTTTGGGCCCCCACCAAAAAAAGAAGCAATCAATCTCTCCTTGCACAAACTGGCTCTACAGAGGCAAGATGTCCATCTCATCATCATCCTCCGATTCCTCACCCCTTTCACTGTGTACATCCCCCTCCTCACAGATTATTAATTTGTCCCCACTGGAATCCACCATCTCAGGTCCCTGTGTACTTTCTGGAGGCAATTGCTGCTGGTGAATGTCTCCACGGAGGAATTGAATATAATTCATTTTGATGAACATCATCTTCTCCACATTTTCTGGAAGTAACCTCGTACGCCGATTGCTGACAAGGTGAGCGGCTGCACTAAACACTCTTTCGGAGTACACACTGGAGGGAGGGCAACTTAGGTAGAATAAAGCCAGTTTGTGCAAGGGCCTCCAAATTGCCTCTTTTTCCTGCCAGTATACGTACGGACTGTCTGACGTGCCTACTTGGATGCGGTCACTCATATAATCCTCCACCATTCTTTCAATGGTGAGAGAATCCTATGCAGTGACAGTAGACGACATGTCCGTAATTGTTGGCAGGTCCTTCAGTCCGGACCAGATGTCAGCACTCGCTCCAGACTGCCCTGCATCACCGCCAGCGGGTGGGCTCTGAATTCTTAGCCTTTTCCTCGCACCCCCAGTTGCGGGAGAATGTGAAGGAGGAGATGTTGACGGGTCACATTCCGCTTGACTTGACAATTTTCTCACCAGCAGGTCTTTGAACCTCTGCAGACTTGTGTCTGCCGGAAAGAGAGATACAACGTAGGTTTTAAATCTAGGATCGAGCACGGTGGCCAAAATGTAGTGCTCTGATTTCAACAGATTGACCACCCGTGAATCCTGGTTAAGCGAATTAAGGGCTCCATCCACAAGTCCCACATGCCTAGCGGAATCGCTCTGTTTTAGCTCCTCCTTCACTGTCTCCAGCTTCTTCTGCAAAAAGTCTGATGAGGGGAATGACCTGACTCAGGCTGGCAGTGTCTGAACTGACTTCACGTGTGGCAAGTTCAAAGGGTTGCAGAACCTTGCACAACGTTGAAATCATTCTCCACTGCGCTTGAGTCAGGTGCATTCCCCCTCCTTTGCCTATATCGTGGGCAGATGTATAGGCTTGAATGGCCTTTTGCTGCTCCTCCATCCTCTGAAGCATGTAGAGGGTTGAATTCCACCTCGTTACCACCTCTTGCTTCAGATGATGGCAGGGCAGGTTCAGGAATGTTTGGTGGTGCTCCAGTCTTCGGCACGCGGTGGCTGAATGCCGAAAGTGGCCCGCAATTCTTCGGGCCACCGACAGCATCTCTTGCATGCCCCTGTCGTTTTTTAAATAATTCTGCACCACCAATTTCAATGTATGTGCAAAACATGGGACGTGCTGGAATTTGTCCAGATGTAATGCACGCACAATATTGCTGGCGTTGTCCGATGTCACAAATCCCCAGGAGAGTCCAATTGGGGTAAGCCATTCTGCGATGATGTTCCTCAGTTTCCGTAAGAGGTTGTCAGCTGTGTGCCTCTTCTGGAAAGCGGTGATACAAAGCGTAGCCTGCCTAGGAACGAGTTGGCGTTTGTGAGATGCTGCTACTGGTGCCGCTGCTGCTGTTCTTGCTGCAGGAGGCAATACATCTACCCAGTGGGCTGTCACAGTCATATTGTCCTGAGTCTGCCCTGCTCCACTTGTCCACATGTCCGTGGTTAAGTGGACATTGGGTACAACTGCATTTTTTAGGACACTGGTGACTCTTTTTCTGAGGTCTGTGTACATTTTCGGTATCGCCTGCCTAGAGAAATGGAACCTAGATGGTATTTGGTACCGGGGACACAGTACCTCAGTCAAGTCTCTAGTTGCCTCTGAATTAACGGTGGATACCGCAACCACGTTTCTCACCGCCCAGGCTGCCAAGGCCTGAGTTATCTGCTTTGCACCAGGATGACTGCTGTGATATTTCATCTTCCTCGCAAAGGACTGTTGGACAGTCAATTGCTTACTGGAAGTAGTACAAGTGGTCTTCCGACTTCCCCTCTGGGATGACGATTGACTCCCAGCAGCAACAACAGCAGCGCCAGCAGCAGTAGGCGTTACACTCAAGGATGCATCGGAGGAATCCCAGGCAGGAGAGGACTCGTCAGACTTGACAGTGACATGGCCTGCAGGACTATTGGCTTTCCTGGGTAAGGAGGAAATGGACA
The DNA here is from genome assembly GCF_028390025.1 of Pseudophryne corroboree. Classification (NCBI taxonomy): domain Eukaryota; kingdom Metazoa; phylum Chordata; class Amphibia; order Anura; family Myobatrachidae; genus Pseudophryne; species Pseudophryne corroboree. Next base: position 215,143,260 of record NC_086444.1, read on the forward strand.
CTGAGGGAGTTGGTGGTGTGGTTTGCAGGAGCTTGGTTACAAGAGGAAGGGATTTAGTGGTCAGTGGACTCCTTCCGCTGTCACCCAAAGTTTTTGAACTTGTCACTGACTTCTGATGAATGCGGTCCAGGTGACGTATAAGGGAGGATGTTCCTAGGTGGTTAACGTCCTTACCCCTACTTATTACAGCTTGACAAAGGCAACACACGGCTTGACACCTGTTGTCCGCATTTGTGTTGAAATAATTCCACATCGAAGAGCTGATTTTTTTTTGTATTTTGACCAGGCATGTCAATGGCCATATTCGTCCCACGGACAACAGGTGTCTCCCCGGGTGCCTGACTTAAACAAACCACCTCACCATCAGAATCCTCCTTGTCAATTTCCTCCCCAGCGCCAGCAACACCCATATCCTCATCCTGGTGTACTTCAACAGTGACATCTTCAATTTGACTATCAGGAACTGGACTGCGGGTGCTCCTTCCAGCACTTGCAGGGGGCGTGCAAATGGTGGAAGGCGCAAGCTCTTCCCGTCCAGTGTTGGGAAGGTCATGCATCGCAACCGACACAATTGGACTCTCCTTGGGGATTTGTGATTTAGAAGAATGCACAGTTCTTTGCTGTGCTTTTGCCAGCTTAAGTCTTTTAATTTTTCTAGCGAGAGGATGAGTGCTTCCATCCTCATGTGAATCTGAACCACTAGCCATGAACATAGGCCAGGGCCTCAGCCGTTCCTTGCCACTCCGTGTCGTAAATGGTATATTGGCAAGTTTACGCTTCTCCTCAGACGATTTTAATTTAGATTTTTGGGTCATCATTTTACTGAACGTTTGCTTTTTGGATTTTACACGCTCTACTATGACATTGGGACTTGGCTTTGGCAGACGACGTTGATGGCATTTCATCGTCTCTGCCATGACTAGTGGCAGCAGCTTCAGCACTAGGTGGAAGTGGATCTTGATCTTTCCCTATTTTACCCTCCACATTTTTGTTCTCCATTTTTTAATGTGTGGAATTATATGCCAGTATCAATAGCAATGGCCTACTACTATATATACTGCGCACAACTGAAATGCACCACAGGTATAGAATGTAGATGGATAGTATACTTGACGACACAGAGGTAGGTACAGCAGTGGCCTTCCGTACCGTACTGCTATATATACTGGTGGTCACTGTGTCCGCAAACTGCAAAACTAAAATGCACCACAGGTATAGAATGTAGATGGATAGTATACTTGACGACACAGTGGTAGGTACAGCAGTGGCCTTCCGTACCGTACTGCTATATATACTGGTGGTCACTGTGTCAGCAAACTGCACAACTAAAATGCACCACAGGTATAGAATCTAGATGGATAGTATACTTGACGACACATAGGTAGGTACAGCAGTGGCCTTTCCGTACCGTACTGCTATGTATACTGGTGGTCACTGTGTCAGCAAACTGCAAAACTAAAATGCACCACAGGTATAGAATGTAGATGGATAGTATACTTGACGACACAGTGGTAGGTACAGCAGTGGCCTTCCGTACCGTACTGCTATATATACTGGTGGTCACTGTGTCAGCAAACTGCACAACTAAAATGCACCACAGGTATAGAATCTAGATGGATAGTATACTTGACGACACATAGGTAGGTACAGCAGTGGCCTTTCCGTACCGTACTGCTATGTATACTGGTGGTCACTGTGTCAGCAAACTGCAAAACTAAAATGCACCACAGGTATAGAATGTAGATGGATAGTATACTTGACGACACAGAGGTAGGTACAGCAGTGGCCTACTGTACCGTAATGCTATATATTATATACTGGTGGTCAGCAAACTGTGCAAAACTGAAATGCACCACAGGTTTGGATGGATAGTATACTTGACGACACAGAGGTAGGTACAGCAGTGGCCTTCTGTACCGTACTCCTATATATTATATACGGGTGGTCAGCAAAATTATGCACTGTACTCCTACTATATACTGTCTACAATGCAGCACAGATATGGAGTGTTTTTCAGGCAGACAACGTATACTGGTGGTCACTGGTCAGCAAAACTCTGCACTGTACTCCTGCTATATAATACAGCTACTCCCCAGTCCCCACAATTAAGCAGTGTGAGCACAGATATATGCAGCACACTGAGCACAGATAAGGAGCATTTTTTTCATGCAGAGAACGGATAAAACTGGTGGTCACTGATCAGCAAAACTCTGCACTGTACTCCTCCTATATTAATATACAGCTGCTCCCCAATCCCCACAATTAAGCAATAAGTAAAGCAAGCACAAATATTTGCATCAACAATACACGGAGAGGACGCCAGCCACGTCCTCTCCCTAACATTTCCAATGCACGAGTGAAAATGGCGGCGACGCGCGGCTGCTTATATAGAATCCGAATCTCGCCAGAATCCGACAGCGGGATGCTGACGTTCGGGCGCGCTCGGGTTAACCAACCTATACGGGAGAATCCGAGTATGCCTCGGACCCGTGTAAAAAGGGTGAAGTTCGGGGGGGTTCGGTTTCCGAGAAACCGAACCCGCTCATCACTAGTAAATACAGTACTTACAGTATGCTGGGTACAATTCAGACAGATATGACAAACGATGCTTTGGACTGGACCATTTTTGAGCTTAAAAACGATCCAGGGAACATCCAATTTTGAGCGCACCGCCACACAATTATTGAGCCGAGAAGAGACACATCATCGCTGATGTTAATACAAACACAGAGAAATGTTACATTTTGACGTGAACTCTTGGCAGGAATCGAAGCCCAGCAGTCCGAATTCCGTAAACACCCTACATTATCAGCCAGATAATTAAACATTATGTCCAGCAAATGTTGTGCAGCACTCCTCATACTCGGGCTGAATGGTTGGAAATTGTCTTTTCATATCGATTTGTATGGTGTTTACCCTACTAAGCTGGGTACACCTTATACAGTCCTGCAGATCAGAAGACTAATGACTAGAGATGAGCGGGTTCGGTTTCTCTGAATCCGAACCCGCCCGAACTTCATGTTTTTTTTCACGGGTCCGAGCGACTCGGATCTTCCCGCCTTGCTCGGTTAACCCGAGCGCGCCCGAACGTCATCATGACGCTGTCGGATTCTCGCGAGGCTCGGATTCTATCGCGAGACTCGGATTCTATATAAGGAGCCGCGCGTCGCCGCCATTTTCACACGTGCATTGAGATTGATAGGGAGAGGACGTGGCTGGCGTCCTCTCCATTTAGATTAGGGTTGAGAGAGAGAGAGAGAGAGAGATTGACCTGAGGCTGTGATACTGTAGAAGAGAGTGCAGAGTTTAGTGACTGACGACCACAGTGACCACCAGACAGTGCAGTTGTTTGTTTTATTTAATATATCCGTTCTCTGCCTGAAAAAAACGATACACACAGTGACTCAGTCACATACCATATCTGTGTGCACTGCTCAGCCCAGTGTGCTGCATCAATGTATATATATATCTGACTGTGCTCAGCTCACACAGCTTATAATTGTGGGGGAGACTGGGGAGCACTGCAGTGCCAGTTATAGGTTATAGCAGGAGCCAGGAGTACATAATATTATATTAAAATTAAACAGTGCACACTTTTGCTGCAGGAGTGCCACTGCCAGTGTGACTAGTGACCAGTGACCTGACCACCAGTATATATAATATTAGTAGTATACTATCTCTTTATCAACCAGTCTATATTAGCAGCAGACACAGTACAGTGCGGTAGTTCACGGCTGTGGCTACCTCTGTGTCGGCACTCGGCAGCCCGTCCATAATTGTATATACCACCTAACCGTGGTTTTTTTTTCTTTCTTTATAGTCATACTAGTTACGAGTATACTATCTCTTTATCAACCAGTCTATATTAGCAGCAGACACAGTACAGTGCGGTAGTTCACGGCTGTGGCTACCTCTGTGTCGGCACTCGGCAGCCCGTCCATAATTGTATATACCACCTAACCGTGGTTTTTTTTTCTTTCTTTATACATACATACTAGTTACGAGTATACTATCGCTTTATCAACCAGTCTATATATTAGCAGCAGACACAGTACAGTGCGGTAGTTCACGGCTGTGGCTACCTCTGTGTCGGCACTCGGCAGCCCGTCCATAATTGTATATACCACCTAACCGTGGTTTTTTTTTCTTTCTTTATACATACATACTAGTTACGAGTATACTATCTCTTTATCAACCAGTCTATATATTAGCAGCAGACACAGTACAGTGCGGTAGTTCACGGCTGTGGCTACCTCTGTGTCGGCACTCGGCAGCCCGTCCATAATTGTATATACCACCTAACCGTGGTTTTTTTTTTCTTTCTTTATACATACATACTAGTTACGAGTATACTATCTCTTTATCAACCAGTCTATATATTAGCAGCAGACACAGTACAGTGCGGTAGTTCACGGCTGTGGCTACCTCTGTGTCGGCACTCGGCAGCCCGTCCATAATTGTATATACCACCTAACCGTGGTTTTTTTTTTCTTTCTTTATACATACATACTAGTTACGAGTATACTATCTCTTTATCAACCAGTCTATATTAGCAGCAGACACAGTACAGTGCGGTAGTTCACGGCTGTGGCTACCTCTGTGTCGGCACTCGGCAGCCCGTCCATAATTGTATATACCACCTAACCGTGGTTTTTTTTTCTTTCTTTATACATACATACTAGTTACGAGTATACTATCTCTTTATCAACCAGTCTATATATTAGCAGCAGACACAGTACAGTGCGGTAGTTCACGGCTGTGGCTACCTCTGTGTCGGCACTCGGCAGCCCGTCCATAATTGTATATACCACCTAACCGTGGTTTTTTTTTCTTTCTTTATACATACATACTAGTTACGAGTATACTATCTCTTTATCAACCAGTCTATATATTAGCAGCAGACACAGTACAGTGCGGTAGTTCACGGCTGTGGCTACCTCTGTGTCGGCACTCGGCAGCCCGTCCATAATTGTATATACCACCTAACCGTGGTTTTTTTTTCTTTCTTTATACATACATACTAGTTACGAGTATACTATCTCTTTATCAACCAGTCTATATTAGCAGCAGACACAGTACAGTGCGGTAGTTCACGGCTGTGGCTACCTCTGTGTCGGCACTCGGCAGCCCGTCCATAATTGTATATACCACCTAACCGTGGTTTTTTTTTCTTTCTTTATACATACATACTAGTTACGAGTATACTATCTCTTTATCAACCAGTCTATATATTAGCAGCAGACACAGTACAGTGCGGTAGTTCACGGCTGTGGCTACCTCTGTGTCGGCACTCGGCAGCCCGTCCATAATTGTATATACCACCTAACCGTGGTTTTTTTTTCTTTCTTTATACATACATACTAGTTACGAGTATACTATCTCTTTATCAACCAGTCTATATTAGCAGCAGACACAGTACAGTGCGGTAGTTCACGGCTGTGGCTACCTCTGTGTCGGCACTCGGCAGCCCGTCCATAATTGTATATACCACCTAACCGTGGTTTTTTTTTCTTTCTTTATACATACATACTAGTTACGAGTATACTATCTCTTTATCAACCAGTCTATATATTAGCAGCAGACACAGTACAGTGCGGTAGTTCACGGCTGTGGCTACCTCTGTGTCGGCACTCGGCAGCCCGTCCATAATTGTATATACCACCTAACCGTGGTTTTTTTTTCTTTCTTTATACATACATACTAGTTACGAGTATACTATCTCTTTATCAACCAGTCTATATTAGCAGCAGACACAGTACAGTGCGGTAGTTCACGGCTGTGGCTACCTCTGTGTCGGCACTCGGCAGCCCGTCCATAATTGTATATACCACCTAACCGTGGTTTTTTTTTCTTTCTTTATACATACATACTAGTTACGAGTATACTATCTCTTTATCAACCAGTCTATATATTAGCAGCAGACACAGTACAGTGCGGTAGTTCACGGCTGTGGCTACCTCTGTGTCGGCACTCGGCAGCCCGTCCATAATTGTATACTAGTATCCAATCCATCCATCTCCATTGTTTACCTGAGGGGCCTTTTAGTTGTGCCTATTAAAATATGGAGAACAAAAATGTTGATGTTCCAAAATTAGGGAAAGATCAAGATCCACTTCCACCTCGTGCTGAAGCTGCTGCCACTAGTCATGGCCGAGACGATGAAATGCCAGCAACGTCGTCTGCCAAGGCCGATGCCCAATGTCATAGTACAGAGCATGTCAAATCCAAAACACCAAATATCAGTAAAAAAAGGACTCCAAAACCTAAAATAAAATTGTCGGAGGAGAAGCGTAGACTTGCCAATATGCCATTTACCACACGGAGTGGCAAGGAACGGCTGAGGCCCTGGCCTATGTTCATGGCTAGTGGTTCAGCTTCACATGAGGATGGAAGCACTCAGCCTCTCGCTAGAAAAATGAAAAGACTAAAGCTGGCAAAAGCAGTAGCACCGCAAAGAACTGTGCGTTCTTCGAAATCCCAAATCCACAAGGAGAGTCCGACTCCAATTGTGTCGGTTGCGATGCCTGACCTTCCCAACACTGGACGTGAAGAGCATGCGCCTTCCACCATTTGCACGCCCCCTGCAAGTGATGGAAGGAGCACCCGCAGTCCAGTTCCTGATAGTCAGATTGAAGATGTCAGTGTTGAAGTACACCAGGATGAGGAGGATATGGGTGTTGCTGGCGCTGGGGAGGAAATTGACCAGGAGGATTCTGATGGTGAGGTGGTTTGTTTAAGTCAGGCACCCGGGGAGACACCTGTTGTCCGTGGTAGGAATATGGCCGTTGACATGCCTGGTGAAAATACCAAAAAAATCAGCTCTTCGGTGTGGAAGTATTTCACCAGAAATGCGGACAACAGGTGTCAAGCCGTGTGTTCCCTTTGTCAAGCTGTAATAAGTAGGGGTAAGGACGTTAACCACCTCGGAACATCCTCCCTTATACGTCACCTGCAGCGCATTCATAATAAGTCAGTGACAAGTTCAAAAACTTTGGGTGACAGCGGAAGCAGTCCACTGACCAGTAAATCCCTTCCTCTTGTAACCAAGCTCACGCAAACCACCCCACCAACTCCCTCAGTGTCAATTTCCTCCTTCCCCAGGAATGCCAATAGTCCTGCAGGCAATGTCACTGGCAATTCTGACGAGTCCTCTCCTGCCTGGGATTCCTCCAATGCATCCTTGCGTGTAACGCCTACTGCTGCTGGCGCTGCTGTTGTTGCTGCTGGGAGTCGATGGTCATCCCAGAGGGGAAGTCGTAAGCCCACTTGTACTACTTCCAGTAAGCAATTGACTGTTCAACAGTCCTTTGCGAGGAAGATGAAATATCACAGCAGTCATCCTGCTGCAAAGCGGATAACTGAGGCCTTGACAACTATGTTGGTGTTAGACGTGCGTCCCGTATCCGCCGTTAGTTCACAGGGAACTAGACAATTTATTGAGGCAGTGTGCCCCCGTTACCAAATACCATCTAGGTTCCACTTCTCTAGGCAGGCGATACCGAGAATGTACACGGACGTCAGAAAAAGACTCACCAGTGTCCTAAAAAATGCAGTTGTACCCAATGTCCACTTAACCACGGACATGTGGACAAGTGGAGCAGGGCAGGGTCAGGACTATATGACTGTGACAGCCCACTGGGTAGATGTATGGACTCCCGCCGCAAGAACAGCAGCGGCGGCACCAGTAGCAGCATCTCGCAAACGCCAACTCTTTCCTAGGCAGGCTACGCTTTGTATCACCGCTTTCCAGAATACGCACACAGCTGAAAACCTCTTACGGCAACTGAGGAAGATCATCGCGGAATGGCTTACCCCAATTGGACTCTCCTGTGGATTTGTGGCATCGGACAACGCCAGCAATATTGTGTGTGCATTAAATATGGGCAAATTCCAGCACGTCCCATGTTTTGCACATACCTTGAATTTGGTGGTGCAGAATTTTTTAAAAAACGACAGGGGCGTGCAAGAGATGCTGTCGGTGGCCAGAAGAATTGCGGGACACTTTCGGCGTACAGGCACCACGTACAGAAGACTGGAGCACCACCAAAAACTACTGAACCTGCCCTGCCATCATCTGAAGCAAGAAGTGGTAACGAGGTGGAATTCAACCCTCTATATGCTTCAGAGGTTGGAGGAGCAGCAAAAGGCCATTCAAGCCTATACAATTGAGCACGATATAGTAGGTGGAATGCACCTGTCTCAAGCGCAGTGGAGAATGATTTCAACGTTGTGCAAGGTTCTGATGCCCTTTGAACTTGCCACACGTGAAGTCAGTTCAGACACTGCCAGCCTGAGTCAGGTCATTCCCCTCATCAGGCTTTTGCAGAAGAAGCTGGAGACATTGAAGGAGGAGCTAACACGGAGCGATTCCGCTAGGCATGTGGGACTTGTGGATGGAGCCCTTAATTCGCTTAACAAGGATTCACGGGTGGTCAATCTGTTGAAATCAGAGCACTACATTTTGGCCACCGTGCTCGATCCTAGATTTAAAGCCTACCTCGGATCTCTCTTTCCGGCAGACACAAGTCTGCTGGGGTTTAAAGACCTGCTGGTGACAAAATTGTCAAGTCAAGCGGAACGCGACCTGTCAACATCTCCTCCTTCACATTCTCCCGCAACTGGGGGTGCGAGGAAAAGGCTCAGAATTCCGAGCCCACCCGCTGGCGGTGATGCAGGGCAGTCTGGAGCGACTGCTGATGCTGACATCTGGTCCGGACTGAAGGACCTGACAACGATTACGGACATGTCGTCTACTGTCACTGCATATGATTCTCTCAACATTGATAGAATGGTGGAGGATTATATGAGTGACCGCATCCAAGTAGGCACGTCACACAGTCCGTACTTATACTGGCAGGAAAAAGGGGCAATTTGGAGGCCCTTGCACAAACTGGCTTTATTCTACCTAAGTTGCCCTCCCACAAGTGTGTACTCCGAAAGAGTGTTTAGTGCCGCCGCTCACCTTGTCAGCAATCGGCGTACGAGGTTACATCCAGAAAATGTGGAGAAGATGATGTTCATTAAAATGAATTATAATCAATTCCTCCGCGGAGACATTGACCAGCAGCAATTGCCTCCACAAAGTACACAGGGAGCTGAGATGGTGGATTCCAGTGGGGACGAATTGATAATCTGTGAGGAGGGGGATGTACACGGTGATATATCGGAGGGTGATGATGAGGTGGACATCTTGCCTCTGTAGAGCCAGTTTGTGCAAGGAGAGATTAATTGCTTCTTTTTTGGGGGGGGTCCAAACCAACCCGTCATATCAGTCACAGTCGTGTGGCAGACCCTGTCACTGAAATGATGGGTTGGTTAAAGTGTGCATGTCCTGTTTTGTTTATACAACATAAGGGTGGGTGGGAGGGCCCAAGGACAATTCCATCTTGCACCTCTTTTTTCTTTTCTTTTTCTTTGCGTCATGTGCTGTTTGGGGAGGGTTTTTTGGAAGGGACATCCTGCGTGACACTGCAGTGCCACTCCTAGATGGGCCCGGTGTTTGTGTCGGCCACTAGGGTCGCTTATCTTACTCACACAGCTACCTCATTGCGCCTCTTTTTTTCTTTGCGTCATGTGCTGTTTGGGGAGGGTTTTTTGGAAGGGACATCCTGCGTGACACTGCAGTGCCACTCCTAGATGGGCCCGGTGTTTGTGTCGGCCACTAGGGTCGCTTATCTTACTCACACAGCGACCTCGGTGCAAATTTTAGGACTAAAAATAATATTGTGAGGTGTGAGGTATTCAGAATAGACTGAAAATGAGTGGAAATTATGGTTTTTGAGGTTAATAATACTTTGGGATCAAAATGACCCCCAAATTCTATGATTTAAGCTGTTTTTTAGGTTTTTTGGAAAAAAACACCCGAATCCAAAACACACCCGAATCCGACAAAAAAAATTCGGTGAGGTTTTGCCAAAACGCGGTCGAACCCAAAACACGGCCGCGGAACCGAACCCAAAACCAAAACACAAAACCCGAAAAATTTCCGGCGCTCATCTCTACTAATGACTTGTTAATGAGATATTGCTGAATTGGTTTTATGTACATCCTAATATGCCTTCAGTGAGCTATTACAATGTCTGGCAAGCCTGGTACTTATGCTGATGCTCTATATTTGTTTATATAGTATGGAAACCATCTTTTCAGCAGATACTGTAGCTTTCTGGGATGAGGATTGCAGATAGCATGCTACATTCTAATAGCCTGTGAGCATGAATCTGCATGTTCAAAGGGATTTTTAATTGTCATTGAAATTGTAAGTACAGTCGCAGGTTTGTAAAAGGAGTCACTCAGTTTTATCCATATTTACCATTCATTAGAGCAATGATGGTGAGGGATGAATACTTACTGTACAACATTAATGCTTGTCCCACTTTACGTTATCTCTCCAGATGACTGTGTGTCCACTTCACAGTTGATATTGAATGGAGTTTAATTCATATATTTATATGTAATATACTCTGTGTGTGTGTGTGTGTGTGTGTGTGTGTGTGCGTGCATATATATATATATATGTATATGTATATATATGTGTGTGTGTGTGTATATATATATATATATATACATAATTTATTTTTCTTTCCTCTATCTCCCCGATACTACAATTTTTCACTACGTTTACCCCTTTAGAAGATTTATTACATTTTATATCATGTTTTAGTTACAAAATAGGTAATCTTAGTCTATTCTTTATTCCATTTTTAATAAAAATAAATGTCCAGCCACCTTTGCTAAAAAGGAGCCTGTTATCTAGCCTTCCTCCTAAGTGTCTCGAGAGAAATTTGAGAAAAGTTAAATACTGTTCCTTAAAAATGTAATATATTGCAGTTGTCATAGGAAACCTCTGGAGTTGTTTCCCACAATCCTACACTAGTGTACAGACATTGGCCTGAAACAGACTTACACAGAATTCTGAATGTGTACGGGTCTCACAGATTTTTAGCAAATTGTGCAGACATCCTGGCCTACATACACAACTTAGGGGGCCCACACACGGTACAATTATTGTATGCTATTTGATCTTTTTAACTCAAATAGCATTGCATCTAGTTCAAATCGCATGATGTGTATTGTCCCTTGCGATGCAATGTGAGCTCCCGTCTAGTCCATATCTCAAGGCAAAAGGAGAGAGTATTGACTGCATAGGAGAGAAAAGAGTTAAACATCTGGGGAGGGGTGGACCTAGCTGTGAGGAAAGTACAGCCTTCTTTAGGGGGAGGGCTTGATATATATAGGGAAGGTGAAGCCATCTTAAGTCTCTTGGTGATTTGGTTTCCCACCCTCCCGCCCTGGTAGTTGGAAATTTTGGCACGTGGTGCTTTGGCTTTAAAGTTGTTGGCTGTTTTCGTTGGCTATTTATTGGCGGAAAAGAACGGCAGTTTGGTATTGTAGAGAAAACTGTAGTGTTTTACAGTTTGTTGTGGTTTAGGTGCACTCACCTCCATCGACTTATGGCCGCTTGACCACCCGTCCGGGAAGGCAGCGGCAGGGCACCCAGGAGCGGTGGGTAGTCACTGTGGGGGTTGAGTTGTCACCTATTACCGGTTTATGGTAAGTTTTTAGTAAATTTATAGGGTTAAGTTATTTAAGGTTAATTTAGATTAATTGAGCCGTTCTTTTGGGCCGCCACCATATGCCAGCTGGAGCGGCATATTAAATTAATCTCTTTATTTACAGGTTTCCTAATGGTTAGGGACAAATAAATAGCTAACAATTTTCTGCCAAAATTCAAGTCTCAGTGTCGTTATTTCTGGTTCTTGGTTATGAATGCTTTACTTTCAAAGAAAGGGGTCCACCAAATATCACTAAGATGTTTATAGTTTCTCCTGAAAATAGTAAGAATCAATCAAATTCAATCGATTAAAATAACAGGGTAGTAGGTACAGTATAATATAGAACATTCTAAAATATGAACGAAGATATGTTACGTAATAGTACATATGAGTCTGGCAAAATTATTTTCTCCAAAAGATGTATAGAAATATATAAAGTTTTCAGTCCATATCAGTAATATGAAGAAAAGACTACGTTGCCTAAGAAATGTACTACATATAAGTGTCATCAATAATCTAAAATACTGAGGTTCATAAATTGAAATAGTTCAATAAGGAGGGGGGTGGGGATGACAGGCAGACACAGTAGGGAGAAAACATGAGGGGAATTGCATAAATAGAAAGTAGTGGAATCAGTCCTAGGTATCAGGAGAGACTATAATCAAATAATATGTAATATCTAGCGTACAGATCATCATGAATATCAGGATCCATATGCAACACATGGCTATATGTTGATAACTGTCACCAATGTAGTAGATCAAATGTGAGAATTATACTAGGGGCTTAATAGAAAATTGCGTAATGATGAAGTGATTTATCATCTAGAGAGTTATGATACATTATCTTGACTAGACAAAGGCAGAACAATATAGATATATGAAAATTTCAATCCAGAAGATCGGTAATACTAAGAGACGTCCGTTTTTCAGTTGGTCCTGATTAGCACACATACAGGTTATTTTTGTTACAATTAAGGGAGATATTAAAAAAAGATAACCATTCAGCTGTGAAGTTTATTGTTAGACAAAATTCGAGAGAATAAGATGTTGAGTAGAGTGATCCAGCGTTGAAATATAAGCTCCCCATTTTCTCATAATCTTGTTAATTGTTTCAATATCCTTATAGAGAAATGTTCTCTTGTCCAATAACACCAGTTGTACTAGTCTAGATTTCAGTGTTCTACATTTGGAACTGATCTACTAATCCAATGGGTGAGTATTAGCTTTTCTCTGACGTCCTAGTGGATGCTGGGACTTCCGTAAGGACCATGGGGAATAGCGGCTCCGCAGGAGACTGGGCACAAAGTAAAAGCTTTAGGACTAGCTGGTGTGCACTGGCTCCTCCCCCTATGACCCTCCTCCAAGCCTCAGTTAAGATTTTGTGCCCGGCCGAGAAGGGTGCAATCTAGGTGGCTCTCCTGAGCTGCTTAGAAGTAAAAGTATACTTAGGTTTTTTATTTTCAGTGAGTCCTGCTGGCAACAGGCTCACTGCAGCGCGGGACTAAGGGGAGAAGAAGCGAACTCACCTGCGTGCAGAGTGGATTGGGCTTCTTGGCTACTGGACATTAGCTCCAGAGGGACGATCACAGGTTCAGCCTGGATGGGTCCCGGAGCCGCGCCGCCGGCCCCCTTACAGAGCCAGAAGAGCGAAGAGGTCCGGAGAAAGCGGCGGCAGAAGACGTTCCTGTCTTCAGATAAGGTAGCGCACAGCACTGCAGCTGTGCGCCATTGCTCTCAGCACACTTCACACTCTGGTCACTGAGGGTGCAGGGCGCTGGGGGGGAGCGCCCTGAGACGCAATAAAACTTGATAAAAACCTTATGTGGCTAAAGAAATGCATCACATATAGCTCCTGGGCTATATGGATGCATTTAACCCCTGCCAGTTTTCCAGAAAAAAGCGGGAGAAAAGGCCGCCGTGAAGGGGGCGGAGCCTATCTCCTCAGCACACAAGCGCCATTTTCTTTCACAGCTCCGCTGGAAGGACGGCTCCCTGACTCTCCCCTGCAGACTACACTACAGAAACAGGGTAAAACAAGAGACGGGGGCACTATTGGCAGCTAATATATAATACAGCAGCTATAAAGGGAGTAACACTTATATAAGGTTATCCCTGAATATATATAGCGCTCTGGTGTGTGCTGGCAAACTCTCCCTCTGTCTCCCCAAAGGGCTAGTGGGGTCCTATCCTCTGTCAGAGCATTCCCTGTGTGTGTGCTGGGTGTCGGTACGATTGTGTCGACATGTATGAGGAGGAAAATGATGTGGAAGCAGAGCAATTGCCTGTGTTAGTGATGTCACCCCCTAGGGAGTCGACACCTGACTGGATGGTTGTATTTAAAGAATTACGTGACAATGTCAGCACTTTGCAAAAAACTGTTGACGACATGAGACAGCCGGCAAATCAGTTAGTGCCTATTCAGGCGTCTCAGACACCGTCAGGGGCGCTAAAACGCCCGTTACCTCAGATGGTCGACACAGACCCAGACACGGATACTGAATCCTGTGTCGACGGTGAGGAGACGAACGTAATGTCCAGTAGGGCCACACGTTACATGATCACGGCGATGAAGGAGGCATTGAACATTTCTGACACTACAAGTACCACAAAAAAGGGTATTATGTGGGGTGTGAAAAAACTACCAGTAGTTTTTCCTGAATCAGATGAATTAAATGAGGTGTGTGATAAGGCGTGGGTTTCCCCCGATAAAAAACTGCTGATTTCTAACAAATTATTGGCACTATACCCTTTCCCGCCAGAGGTTAGGGCACGTTGGGAAACACCCCCTAGGGTAGATAAGGCGCTCACACGCTTATCAAAACAAGTGGCGTTACCGTCTCCTGATACGGCCGCCCTCAAGGAACCAGCTGATAGAAGGCTGGAAAATATCCTAAAAGGTATATACACACATACTGGTGTTATACTGCGACCAGCAATCGCCTCAGCCTGGATGTGCAGCGCTGGAGTGGCTTGGTCGGATTCCCTGACTGAAAATATTGATACCCTGGATAGGGACAGTATATTATTAACTATAGAGCATTTAAAGGATGCATTACTATATATGCGTGATGCACAGAGGGATATTTGCACCCTGGCATCAAGAGTGAGTGCGATGTCCATTTCTGCCAGAAGGGCGTTATGGACGCGACAGTGGTCAGGTGATGCAGATTCCAAACGACATATGGAAGTATTGCCGTATAAAGGGGAGGAGTTATTTGGGGTCGGTCTATCAGACCTGGTGGCCACGGCAACGGCTGGAAAGTCCACCTTTTTACCCCAGGTCACCTCTCAGCAGAAAAAGACACCGTCTTTTCAAACTCAGTCCTTTCGTTCCCATAAGAACAAGCGGGCAAAAGGCCACTCATTTCTGCCCCGGGGCAGAGGAAGAGGAAAAAGACTGCACCAGGCAGCCTCTTCCCAGGAGCAGAAGCCCTCCCCCGCTTCTGCCAAGTCTTCAGCATGACGCTGGGGCTTTACAAGCGGACTCAGGCACGGTGGGGGCCCGTCTCAAAAATTTCGACGGGCAGTGGGCTCACTCGCAAGTGGACCCCTGGATCCTGCAGGTAGTATCACAGGGGTACAAATTGGAATTCGAGACGTCTCCCCCTCGAAGATTCCTGAAGTCTGCTCTACCAACGTCTCCCTCCGACAGGGAGGCAGTATTGGATGCTATTCACAAGCTGTATTCCCAGCAGGTGATAATCAAGGTACCCCTCCTACAACAGGAAAAGGGGTATTATTCCACGCTGTTTGTGGTACCGAAGCCGGACGGCTCGGTGAGACCAATTTTAAATCTAAAATCCTTGAACACTTACATAAAAAGGTTCAAGTTCAAGATGGAATCACTCAGAGCAGTGATAGCGAATCTGGAAGAAGGGGACTATATGGTATCTCTGGACATCAAAGATGCTTATCTCCATGTCCCAATCTTCCCTTCTCACCAAGGGTACCTCAGGTTTGTGGTACAAGACTGTCATTATCAGTTTCAGACGCTGCCGTTTGGATTGTCCACGGCACCCCGGGTCTTTACCAAGGTAATGGCCGAAATGATGATTCTTCTTCGAAGAAAAGGCGTCTTAATTATCCCTTACTTGGACGATCTCCTGATAAGGGCAAGGTCCAGGGAACAGTTAGAGTTCGGAGTAGCACTGTCTCAGGTAGTGTTACGTCAGCACGGGTGGATTCTAAATATCCCAAAATCACAGCTGATTCCAACAACACGTCTACTGTTCCTGGGGATGATTCTGGACACAGTCCAGAAAAAGGTGTTTCTCCCAGGGGAGAAGGCCAGGGAGTTATCCGAGCTAGTCAGGAACCTCCTAAACCCAGGCCAGGTGTCAGTGCATCAATGCACGAGAGTCCTGGGAAAAATGGTGGCTTCTTACGAAGCGATTCCATTCGGAAGATTCTATGCAAGAACGTTTCAGTGGGATCTGCTGGACAAATGGTCCGGATCGCATCTTCAGATGCATCAGCGGATTACCCTATCTCCAAGGACAAGGGTGTCTCTCCTGTGGTGGTTACAGAGGGCTCATCTTCTAGAGGGCCGCAGATTCGGCATTCAGGATTGGATGCTGGTGACCACGGATGCCAGCCTGAGAGGCTGGGGAGCAGTCACACAGGGAAGAAATTTCCAGGGCTTGTGGTCAAGCATGGAAACGTCTCTTCACATAAATATCCTGGAACTAAGGGCCATTTACAATGCCCTAAGTCAAGCAAGGCCTCTGCTTCAGGGTCAGTCGGTATTGATCCAATCGGACAACATCACGGCAGTCGCCCACGTCAACAGACAGGGCGGCACAAGAAGCAGGAGGGCAATGGCAGAAGCTGCAAGGATTCTCCGCTGGGCGGAAAATCATGTGGTAGCACTGTCAGCAGTGTTCATTCCGGGAGTGGACAGATATTGCGCAAGGTCAAGGGACCCTCAGGCAATAGCGGTGTATGTGTTCCCTCCTCTGCCTCTCATACCAAAAGTACTGAGAATCATAAGAAAGAGAGGAGTAAGAACTATACTCGTGGCTCCGGATTGGCCAAGAAGAACTTGGTACCCGGAACTGCAAGAGATGCTCACGGAGGATCCGTAGCCTCTACCTCTAAGAAAGGACCTGCTCCAGCAGGGACCTTGTCTGTTCCAAGACTTACCGCGGCTGTGTTTGACGGCATGGCGGTTGAACGCCGGATCCTGATGGAAAAAGGCATTCCAGATGAAGTCATCCCTACCCTGATCAAAGCCAGGAAGGATGTAACCGCGAAACATTATCACCGCATTTGGTGAAAATATGTTGCGTGGTGTGAGGCCAAGAAGGCCCCCACAGAGGAATTTCAACTGGGTCTTTTCTTACAGGACTGTCTATGGGCCTAAAATTAGGATCCATTAAGGTTCAAATTTCGGCCCTGTCGATCTTCTTCCAGAAAGAACTGGCTTCAGTGCCTGAAGTTCAGACGTTTGTCAAGGGGGTACTGCATATACAGCCTCCTTTTGTGCCACCAGTGGCACCTTGGGATCTCAATGTAGTTTTAGGGTTCCTAAAATCACATTGGTTTGAACCACTCACCACTGTGGACTTGAAATATCTCACATGGAAAGTGGTAATGCTGTTAGCCCTGGCTTCAGCCAGGCGTGTCTCAGAATTGGCGGCTTTATCATATAAAAGCCCTTACCTAATTTTTCATTCAGACAGGGCAGAATTGAGGACTCGTCCTCAATTTCTCCCTAAGGTGGTTTCAGCGTTTCACATGAACCAACCTATTGTGGTACCTGCGGCTACTAGGGACTTGGAGGACTCCAAGTTACTGGACGTAGTCAGGGCCCTGAAAATATATGTTTCCAGGACGGCTGGAGTCAGAAAATCTGACTCGCTGTTTATCCTGTATGCACCCAACAAGCTGGGTGCTCCTGCTTCTAAGCAGACGATTGCTCGTTGGATTTGTAGTACAATTCAGCTTGCACATTCTGTGGCAGGACTGCCACAGCCAAAATCTGTTAAAGCCCATTCCACAAGGAAAGTGGGCTCATCTTGGGCGGCTGCCCGAGGGGTCTCGGCTTTACAACTTTGCCGAGCAGCTACTTGGTCAGGGGCAAACACGTTTGCAAAATTTTACAAATTCGATACCCTGGCTGAGGAGGACCTGGAGTTCTCTCATTCGGTGCTGCAGAGTCATCCGCACTCTCCCGCCCGTTTGGGAGCTTTGGTATAATCCCCATGGTCCTTACGGAAGTCCCAGCATCTACTAGGACGTCAGAGAAAATAAGAATTTACTTACCGATAATTCTATTTCTCGTAGTCCGTAGTGGATGCTGGGCGCCCATCCCAAGTGCGGATTGTCTGCAATACTTGTATATAGTTATTGTTACAAAAAATCGGGTTGTTTATTGTTGTGAGCCATCTTTTTAGAGGCTCCTAAGTTTTATCATACTGTTAACTGTGTTCAGATCACAGGTTGTACGGTGTGATTGGTGTGGCTGGTATGAGTCTTACCCGGGATTCAAAATCCTTCCTTATTGTGTACGCTCGTCCGGGCACAGTATCCTAACTGAGGCTTGGAGGAGGGTCATAGGGGGAGGAGCCAGTGCACACCAGCTAGTCCTAAAGCTTTTACTTTGTGCCCAGTCTCCTGCGGAGCCGCTATTCCCCATGGTCCTTACGGAAGTCCCAGCATCCACTACGGACTACGAGAAATAGAATTATCGGTAAGTAAATTCTTATTTTTTGCCAGAGTAAGAGTGATAGTCAAAAAAGGAATCATTGTAGATCTATGAGCGCCCAGATTCCAATTCCTGAAATGAAGGCATAAACAGGCTAGAGGATCAGGAGGCAGATCTAAACCCAACACAGAGTTAATATAATGTAACACTTTACGCCAGAATCTTAGAACTTTATCACAAAGATAATGCATGTACTTTGCATTACGCATCGTGCATTTGACACATTCCCCAGAATCCGTGGTATTCACGTACTTTCGTTGCGCAGTTGCTATATGAAGTCTATGAAGGCTCTTAAAATGTACCTCTTGAAGATAAGCTGAATGAAGACTTTTCATAGTGGAGGTTAGGTGAGAATATAGCATGGAAAGATCTTGAATTTCGGTGGTAATAACTTGCCAAGAAGAAACAAGTGAGTTTTGTGGGAGTGGGTCTTTGGGCAAGAGCAGAAGATTATAAAGAAATTTGGTTATATATATATATATATATATATATATATATATATATATATGAGAGTGAAGTTTGTGTTAGAGGGTCGAGAGTGAGTCTGACGTGCTGGGAGAAGCCATAGCTGGTCGAATGGAGTTGACATAGTGGCGTAGCTGCAAGTACATAAAGAAATGCTTATTAGAAAGGTTATACTTGTCTTTAAGAGGGGATTATATCACTACCTGGGTCAAGTATCTTTGTAGCTAGATTTAGACCAGCATGTCGCCATGTTTGAAACCTGCTATTGTGGAAAGAGGGAATAAAATATGTGTTACCCCAAATTGGGATGTATGGGGAGGAAGTATGGTTACGTTTCAGCTTTTTATTAATAGTCCATGCTTCATAAGTATGTCTAAATAATACAGTATGTGGTCATAGATGTGTGAGTGGATAAGAGTATATGGGGTGTGAATCAGTGCTGATGGGGAGAATGGGTCAAAATTGCGTTTTCTAGAGTGCAATCCGTGTATATGAACTTTTCGAGTAGCCAATCTGAGATGAATCTAAAGTGCACTGTAAGAGAATATAACGCAAAATCGGGAATACCAAGACCTCCACTCGACCTAGGTCTATTTAATTTAGCGAGGCTCATTCTCAACCGTTTCCCGCCCCATAAAAATACTGACATTGCTTTATTAAGTTTGATCAGATCTAATTTTGTAAGGGACAAGGAAGCATCTGGAGAAAATAAAAATTTTTTGGAAAGGCAATACTCTTTAAAACTGCCGCCCTCCCTAGCCGTGATATCGGAAGTTTTTTCCAGCCATCTAGTTGAGAGTATATTTTAGTAAGTAAAAGAGGGATGTATAAAGTAGAAGGGTTAGCAGTGTTTTTAACCCCTAAATATTTCATTTGCAACGACTGTAGAGAGAATTGTGAGAGTATCGGTGAGGTATGTAACTCAGGTGGGAAGGGGGTAAGTGGAAGGAGTTCTGATTTATTTACGTTCAACTTGTAACCGGAGATAGGTCCATAGGAAGAGATTATGGGCCTAATTCAGATCTGATCACAGCAGCAAATTTGTTAGCTAATGGACAAAACCATGTGCACCGCAGGTGGGGGTGGGGGGACGATTATTTGTGCATTAGACAAGGTGAAGGAACCGTTAGGTAGTTTCAGAGGGTGAACTATCATCAAGGGCATGGAGCTATTAAATATTGTGTATAACAACTTGCTCGTTTTATTTCCGAATCTATTAAATTTATAATTAGATATAAATTGTTATTTATCAGTTTGTGCCTGTAATAGCTCATCAAAGCGGGCTTTGTCTGCAAGGTATTCTTTTTTTTTTTTTTTTTTTTATTGTGAGAGGTGGGGTCTTTAGTATACCGGGAATAGGAGTCCATTAAGGACATTTGTAAAGTTACATATGAGGATGAGATCTGTTTGCGATAATTTGATTCAAATGTAAGTATTGCACCATGGAGTACAGCTTTGGCTTTAGACCAGTATAAAGGGAGATTAGTCGCCATAGCCTCTTTGTTGTGCACATGAAACTCATCCCCGACTTCGGTCAAATGAGATTTAAAGGGTGGGGAAGAGGCTAGATGTGCCGGAAAACACCATGTTTTATAAGCAGATCTCTCCGAGGAAATTTTTCATGTGAACCATACCAAGGCATGGTCTGATAAGATAATGGGCGGAATGTACTATCACTATCGCGGGTCATCGCAACAATGCTAATCACATATGTGATTAGTATCACAATGCGATGCCAGGGGTGCCCTGCGATCAGTGATAGTCCCTAGCAGAGGGTTTGTGGCGGCCTCCGTCACACCTTGGCACCGGCAGGAGACGCGTGCTGGGAGTCCCTGGGCTCCCTCCTTCTCCTCCCCCCTGCAGCCTGAAGGAGACAAGGCTGTGATGCGGGGGAGGAGGAGGTGGGGGATCCTGGAGAAGGCTGCCAGGACATACTGGTGAGAGAGGGGTCGGCGTGAGCGGCGGGTTGCTGAAAGAAGCCCATAGGCTTCTATATGGTATCGCCATAAAAAGATGGCGAAACCTTCCGCACCGATATGTGTCCAGCCAGGTCTTAGTACATTTGAAAATGCAGTAAAACCCCCGAAAACGGGGGGGTTTTACCGCATTTTTCCCTTAGTACATCCCGCCCAATGGGTTCTATACCAGCATCAGAGATGGACGTTAGCAAGATATTGGTTACCAAAGCATAATCAATGCGTGATTATGTCTGATGTACAACTGATAAACATATATAAATCCTATCAGTAGGATTCAAAGCCCTCCATATAGCTACTAGTTGTAAAGTGAAACTAATTAAAGGTATTCCCAACTTGGGCAAATTGGGTTTATCTAGTACAGGATGCAAAATGAGATTAAAATCACTACACAAAACTAATGAAGAATTGTTAAAAGGCAACAGCAAATTAATAATATTGCGGGGAAAAAACTTGGGACATGTACTAAGCAGTGATAAAAGTGGAGAAGTGAGCCAGTGGAGAGGTTGGCCATGGCAACCAATCAGCACTGGCGTAACATTTGTAATTTGCATACTATAAAAGTATACAGAGCAGCTGATTGGTTGCCATGGGCAACTTCTCCACAGGCTCACTTCTCCATTTTTATCACTGCTTAGTACATCTCTCCCTGAGTGTAAATATTCGGAGCATATATATTACATATAGTATATGGAAAAGAATAAATATTCACTGTAACTATTACATATCTGCCCTCTGTGTCTGGTTGAAAAGTTAAAACCTTCATATTTAAATATTTAGAAGCTAAAATGACCACCCCTCTTGACTTATAATTGTATGGTGCTGAAGCTATGACCTTCCAGTTAAACATTTGTAGCTTAATCACTTCCAACAAAGAGAGATGGGTCTCGTGGAGGCATACAATATCCAATTTTTGTCTAGCTAAATACAGGAGAACGTCGTTTGCTTGGAGAGTGAAAGCCCCCAACAGTAAAGGATCCAATCTTCAAGTCAACCATTTATATAACACAAGTAAGATGCAAATGGCTTTCATATATACAATAAAAAACATTGGGGCAGATGTATTAACCTGGAGAAGGCATAAGGAAGTGATAAACCAGTGATATGTGCAAGGTGATAACGCACCAGCCAATCAGTTCCAATATGTAAATTAACAGTTAGGATCTGATTGGCTGGTGTGTTTATCACCTTGCACATATCACTGGTTTATCACTTCTTTATGCCTTCTCCAGGTTAATACATCTGCCCCATTGATCCTTATGTCATACTATAGGGGAGGAAAGGGGAAGACAGGTTGGGAACATTCCATGACAAGAAAGGGGAAACAAGACAATGAAAAACAACAATTAGCACGATCAACATACTAACTATAGATTCCAGAGCTTTATAGGCTCTAACTTCCGGAGACGTATGTTTTAAGAAACTAAATAGATGTGTCACAATGGTAACTTATATCCGAAGCATGACTTCAGCTCCGTGACCCCACTATAATATTATACAAGGGACAGGAGATCATTACAGACTGTAGTA
Source organism: Pseudophryne corroboree (assembly GCF_028390025.1). Classification (NCBI taxonomy): domain Eukaryota; kingdom Metazoa; phylum Chordata; class Amphibia; order Anura; family Myobatrachidae; genus Pseudophryne; species Pseudophryne corroboree. The sequence goes on from NC_086444.1 coordinate 215,165,491, forward strand.
CAAGACGTAAACGCACAGCAAAGGGACAACACTGATATTAAAAGAGTGAGACAAAGGAAGGACCAATAAGCTTAGTAACAAAAAAAAAAAAAAAAAAAGCACCACATAATACAATGTATACCACTACATTTTGCGAGATCGGAGGGTATATATGATAGTAAGACATTAATTAAATGAGTACAAACAACAACATTGGATATAAGGGGCATGAAGACCGAACACTCAGTTCAGATCCAAGTAACAAAGCCAACTTTAACTCTACAAAGAAGCGTGAGATTCTCGCGGTCAAGTAGCTGCTGAAGGGGGATCAGAGATGTCAGACTCATTAGTAGTCGCCTCATCATGCAGGAAAGCTTTAGCGTCGTCAGGGTTGGTGAAGTCATAATGGGTATCCCCATGAAACAGCCGTAAACGTGCAGGCTATATGAGCGCAAATTTCCGTTTTTCTGCAACAAGACGTGAACAGATGGGAGAAAATGCTTTACGCGCCTTTGTCAATTCCACTGAAAAATCTTGAAATAAGCATCGTTCTTTCCTTCCCACGAGATGTCTTGTTTGCGAGAAGCTTTCCAAAATGCCAATTTGAGTAGATGATTTAGGCATTTAGATCGCACTACCCTGGGCCAGGAATCATTCGGTCGTGGAATGACAAGGTCCTTACATTCCTCCTCTATCCCCAAAAGCTTAGGTAAAGAGACAGTAACAAAAGTCTTCCATTCAGAGCCTTTGATTTTTTTCTGACAAACCGATTATTCAAATATTTTATTCTAGACCGATTTTCGTTATCATCGATCTTGTTCCACAATGTGACATCACTAGATTGCGTAAAGAGAAGATAATTCTCTTTACACAATCTAGTGATGTCACATTGTGCGTTAGGTAGGTCATGGCAAACAGACCCTATACGTTTTTTAGTGTCTGTTACTCTCACAGACAGATGCTGAATCTGCTGTGAAATGTTAGCCACAGCCTGCGTTAATAAAGGAGTCATAGGGGGTAATTCTGAGTTGATCGCTGCAGGAACTTTGTTAGCAGTTGGGCAAAACCATGGTCACTGCAGGGGAGGCAGATATAACATGTGCAGAGAGAGTTAGATTTGGGTGTGGTGTGTTCAATCTGCAATCTAAATTACAGTGTAAAAATAACACAGCCAGTATTTATCCTGCAAAGAAACAAAATAACCCACCGAAATCTAACTCTCTCTGCAAATGTTATATCTGCCCCCCCCCTGCAGTGCACATGGTTTTGCCCAACTGCTTGCAAAGTTCCTGCTGCGATCAACTCAGAATTACCCCCATAGTTGCCTTTATTGCCTCACCAATATCCCCATATGTAGCAGGGAAATCAGGGTTGTGACGCACCTGTGGAAGTCCGGTGGAATCCTGAGCTGCGACAGCTTTCTTAGAGGCAGGGGTGTTAGAAGCGGAGTCAGTGTCGGGCGCCATGTTGGGATCTCCTGCCTTGTCTGCTGCTGTTTAGCCGCGCTCCCCAGCGACAGGAATTTCTTCATTCAGGTGCCCGGGGCGTAGTCTGTGACCCATTCTTTGTTATTCAGTCACACTGTCCTTCATTATATTTCAAGATGCTGACATACCCAGGATTCTAACCCATTGCCTGTGACATTGCAGTCAGACTATTTATTTATAGAGCTATCTGCTCTTGCATAGACATTTCTAGGCTAGAGAATTCTAACTATTTGAAGCTTACCTTGTACTTTGTGAAAAAATTCAACTGGTTATAGGTTTGAATCCTGTATGGCAGTATATTGAAATGTGTAATTTAATAAAGGGTATTGTAACTGAATAACAACAAGCTCTCAAGTTAAATGCATGAATGTGGTACATAGAGAATTTGTGTCCAAATCCATCATCTTGCAGTGGTCTATAACTGTGTGTGTGTGTGTGTGTGTGTGTGTGTGTGTGTGTGTGTGTGTGTGTACTATTAAAAAATAAAATAAATAATAATATAAAAAAAAACTTGAGTCAACCCTGCCCATCACTACTGCAATGGTCCGCCAGGGAATGGTCCTTGGGAGCCTTATTAACAGATGGGGAATGTCTAAAGTGCTGCCCGGCTGGTGCCCCCGACAGGCTTTGGCTCCGCCCTCACTACACCCCTGTTCTCACATAGGACTGAATGTGCATTACTGGGTGGCAGTGGAACATTTGCATTTGCTGTTGAAAAGAGTCCCATGGTCTGGTGCAAATAGTGATGACGGCTGCTCTCACATGCGGAGGGCTATGGGTGTGGAGCAGGTTATACCCCTTTCACACCGCACAAATAACCCGGTATCGACTCAGCATATTGCCGGGTCGACACGGGTCAGCGTGCGGTGTGAAAGTGACATGTCGGAAATTCCGGGTCGCCTGACCCGGCAATTCAACCCGGGAATAAAGCATTGTTATTCCCGGGTTGAATACCGGGTCAATGGCAGCGTAAACGGGCTCCCGGGTCGATGCGACCGGGGACCCGTTCACTACAACAGGGAGTGGCGGCGCAGAGATGATATCATCTACCAGCGTCGCGTCCGCCCCCCCCCCCCCACTGCTATGGCAAGCCGCTTGGCATATTGCCGGGTTGGGGAAGCCAGCAGCAGCAGCGCCCATTGCTGGATCTTCCCCGGGAAGGACCCGTTTCCAATTCCTGGGTGGGATCCGGCATTGGCAGTGTGAAAGGGGTATTATTCAGGAAACATGGGATTTTTGATCACTGTGAAGGGCTGGAATTGTGACAGAGTTATGTGTTGCTCAGAATCCGGCCCGTAATTAACAGTACGGATGTATCAGTTAATGAACAGCGATAAAGAAAACATATGGACAAAGTAAGTCATTTTGTAAATGAGATGCAAAGTCTTTGTCTAATTGCTCAGTCCACTTTTTACAGCTGTAGTAGTTTACAGAGTCACAGTTAGGGCGACTTTTATTCTTGCCAAATGCAGCTGTTTCCATTGTTTGGAATTACATGCCCGTCATTGAGTGGTGTTTCTCATTATGAAACAAACGTACGCTGGGGATTTTTATTTTCTTAATTGTTTATTTCCAGTAAAGTTAGTCCTTGAGAATTCTAAAGAGGTCTCAGAAATGTAAAAGATTCAAGTTTTCTAATAGGTTATGACAATACACGCTTAACAACAACAAAAGTGTGGAAAGAAAGGGAAATATTGAGGAAGGTGGAGGAGTAGTGGAACAATGAAGGAATAAAGCAAGGGGGAGAAGAGGATTATACCATGTATTGTGCACAAAGGAATGAGACATACAATTTATACCCTGAATGGCTGAATTTTTTACATTCATTTAAAAGCAGTGGTGATTGTATCCTCGTACTGAATGTACCTGTTTTCCTCTTTTTCTGTTACCTTCTTTGTTTATTTGCTGTTTAATTTATCTTTCATTTATCACCCAGAATTTATTTGTGGGGAGCTCAGTGGTACTGGGACTGTCAGAGTGACGTATGTTTGTGCTGTAGGATACCAGTGATTGGTGGAAGTACAGTCTGCCAACTGTTACTAAATTACTGTTTCTAAATGTAAACTTCAGTTCCCAGTTGTGTCTCCATATTTCTGTGTTGACCAGATGTACAGTATCATTTCCCTAATTCTGTTTATAGGATGCATTTGTCAGCAATTCTTAACGCACTAATTGGATTATAACCATGTTCCGTGAACATGTTTTTAGGGGGATTATAGTCCTCTGTGGACTGCTTGGCAATTGATGGGTTTAAAAACACCTGCCCAGCAGCAATATGTCTTTGAAAATTAAATTAAAATGTTAGCAACTGCTGATTAATTTGATATATCTGTGTGACGATATGCACCCGATATATCGTCCAATCCGGTGGACCGGACGATATATCGTTCTTATAGTTCACTATATCGTTAACGATGTTCGCTCCCACGGGTCATTAAAGATGTAGAATATCTTTAGTTTTTACCTTGAAATCTAAAGGTTTTGAACAAGATTGGATGTTGCTGGGTGCCGTCACTGACAATATAGCAAACAATATTGTTCAGTGTGTATGAACGATATCGTTTGCGGAGGGAAATATTGCATGTTGTCACAACTGATGTGCATCGTCAAGTGTGTACCCAGCCTTAGGGGAAGATTTACTAAGGGGTATATTCAATTGAAGTCGGATCCATTCCGACATGCATATGTCGGAATGGATCCGACAACGCCTATTCAAATCTCATCTCAATTCAACTTTTTCAAGTCGAATTGAGATGAGTGACCCAGAGGCGGAGAGGGGGGGGGGCGGGAGCCGCGGGGAGACCAGAAGGGGGACAGCCGCCGGCAGCCAGAGGAGATCAGCGCTACAGTAGCACTGCAGAAGGATGTCACACAGCCGTCCAACCTCACGGCAGTGTCCACCCGGCTCCAGCAAGCTTGCTGGAGCCGGGTGGACACTGCCGTGAGCGGCGCAGCTGTGTGACATCCTGCTGCAGCGCTGTGCTGTAGCGCTGATCTCCTCTGGCTGCCCGCGGCAGTCCCCCATCTCCCTGCGGCTCTCCCCCCTCTCCTACTCTGGGTCTGCATCTCAGCCCGACATCTTTTGATGTCGGACTGAGATGGTCGAAAATTTTGACACAAGCACGTGGATCGGCAGCTATTACGCCGATCCATGTGCTTTTCGACAAGTCGAATTCATCGACTTGTTGAGAATATTGAATAGGTCGAATCACGATTCGACCTTAAAAAGTCGAAAGCTGCCGTCTTTTCGACAGACGGCAGTTTTCGACTTCAATTGAATATACCCCTAAGTGAACAAAGCGGAGAAGTAAGCCAGTGGAGAAGTTGCCCATGGCAACCAATCAGCTTCTCTATATAATCTTATTGTGTGCAGCTTATAACTGTTACTTCAATGCGGCTTGGTTACCATGGGCAACTGCACCACTGGCTCACTTCTCCGCTCTTTTTTCACTGCTTAGTACATCTCCCTCTTAGTCTCTGAATCTGCATGCGAAAGGCTACAATGTAGCAACCGCAACTTTTTTCCAGTACAAAAACTGTTCCGCTCCGTATACAGACTCAGTCCCACACAACATACAAATGTCATATATAAAACTAATCAGCACAGCCTGTACGAAGATACATTTTTGGCAAAAAAAGACGTTAGCAAAGTTGCATGGGACCTGGCGGCTCACTCATATCAGACATCTCGCGCTACATGGCGTATTGAAACTAGATGTATGAAGACACATCTGTATCACACCTATTGCTGAAAAAAATATTAAGTCATACAGAATATGAAAGAAGCAAGAGGAAGGGTACTTCTACTCTTAGGCTGAGTACACACTTGCCAATGCAAATCAGATGTGACATCGCCTAGCAAATTATATCGTTCATACACACTGACAGCACCCAGCCATATCAAGTCGTGTACAATATCTTTAGATTTCAAAGTGAAAATGAAAAATATTGTACATCATTAATGATATGACTGGCGTGCATCATTAAGGATATAGGGGGTCATTCCGACCCGATCGCATGCTGCAGTTTTTCGCAGCCATGCGATTGGGTCCGAACTGCGCCATACGCTGTGGCCGCAATGCGCAGGCGTGTCGCTGCCCGGCGACGGGGAACGCCGGGCAGCGATAAAACTAAATAAAATCGGGATCACAGCGCCAAACGCAAGGTGATTGACAGCAGGAAGGGGTTCCTGGGTGGCAACTGACCATTTTCTGGGAGTGTTGAGGAAAACGCAGGCGTGTCCAGGCGTTTGCAGGGCGGGTGTCTGACGTCAGTTCCGAGATCTGACAGGCTGGAGTGATCACAGTGGCTGAGTAAGTTCAGAGCTACTCAGAAACTGCACAAAACTTTTTGGCACAGCTCCCCTGCACATGCGATCGTACACTTGCTATGCTAAAATACAGTCCCCCATAGGTGGCAACTATCTGACCGCACGGACTGCAAAAAAATGCAGCGTGCGATCAACTCTGAATGACCCCCATAGTGAATACACGCTGGATTGGACGATATATCAGGTGCACATCGCCAAGTGTGTACCCAGCCCTAGACATCTACTTAAGATACAATATTTGCTTCTCTTAGTTGTTAAAAGCAATCTTTACATAGACAATACTATGTTAAGACTGTTAAAATTAACCTTTCAAGTGACAATTGTCTTTACAGAAAGTTATGAATTATGTTTATTTATAGACACTAAGAACATATTTTAAAAAAAATCTTTAAATATTTTATGGGAAAAAATATGTCTAGGGGGTTTCTTGTAACACCCTATGTCCATAGGCCACCGTTGTAACATTACATCCCAAAACCCAGTGTCAATAGAGCCCCAGCGACTTTACCCCCACCCCCTAGTGGTAATAGCCCCCCATTGCATAACCCCGCCACCACCAATTAGTAACCACATGTCTCCTAACACCCTCTATCCCCCCCTCTCTTTTTTCCCCTGCATGTGTCACCATATATGTATAGTACCCTCCCAGGGCCAAAACACGTATGGGGCATTAGCCTCCCACCAGCCTAGTAGTCCCCAGTTACATGCACCCCAGAATGATGTCTGCATGGCAATTAGGGGTGCAAAATTGGTAGTGATGGCTTTTCAAGACCCCTACAAGGTGGCTGCAGTCACGTCCCATGTGACCATGCAAGTTAAATGGTTAAACCACTCAGAAAAAGTGTTCTCGGCATAATGGTATAATATTGAAATGTTGCATTCTGTATTATGCAGGTCTTTTTTTTTAAACCAGGTAACTAGTACATTTTCTCATTATATTAATAATAATAATAATAGTAATAATAAATATATATATATATATATATTGTTGTTGTTGTTGTTGTTGTTGTTGTTGTTGTTATTATCTTTGTGGGTAATTGGATATCCCACTTAGTCAGTGACCGCAGCTAATTGTATCACCGGGTGCTTTCCAATTAGCCCAGATGTGGCACGTTCCTCCCCCGATGCTGCCACTTATTGGGGATTATGCTTCAGGTGCCTCACTTATCCCATCCCCATGTGTCGCATGATCGCAGGTCCAATTTCGACCAATAAAAATGGCCTCTATTTAGATACAGTGATAATAATCATCGGTCATTAATCACTAGAACCGTCCGTTTTTATGGGCCGAAACACCATTGGTGCTAATTGGATACCCCCCTTAGTAGTAGCAATATCATCATCATCATCATCATCATCATCATCATCATCATTATTATCCTTCTTTTATTTGTAAGTTGCCATAGAGTGTATGCAGAGCCATAGAGGGCACACACAAAAAACTGTAATAGGATATCGGAGCATAAATGCAATACACAATGGCAGAACATAGAATAAGAACACAGCATTAACCGCAGAGTTGCAGGAGGGAATTAGTTTCGTACTCCAGGATCCTGTACCCAAAGTATGGATTCGCAGCTGTCACTGAAGGGGAGAAGGAGACAAGGGAGCAGAGCACTGGTGATCTGAAGTGCATTAGGCAAGATCAAGAGGAAGGTGGACTGTGCCCGTAAGGAGGACCATTGAGACGTCCACAGTGCTGGGGGTGTGACCAAATATTGGAGGTGTGGACACACCCCTTTGGAAATAATCAATGTAAAAGTAGCTGGCCATGGCCCCTACAATAGAACCTTGATAGTCATTAGCACCCCCCCCCCCCCCCCTCCCACCTTCATTCTCTGTACCTTTGCTTGTAAGAGCTTATATACTTGGGAGAAGGGCTGACTATATGGAGGATGAATTAGCAAAGGCTACATGTTGAATTCGTCAAAGTATCCTCTTGTGTGGAATTTGCAGCCCCATATTCATCTAATACAATTGCAGCCTTTTTCATGTCCCTGTGCTTCTTAGGAAGACACCTACAGTATACTCACTGTTATTCCACTTTTATCACTGAACCAGAATATATGTAGCTGTAATTGTGATGACAAAATTTGGGGACAGTAATATAAGTTTGATTTCAGGGCAAGAATTTTCTCATATTCAAGTTTTTTTTTTAACAGACAATGTCATATTGTGTATTTAAAATATATGGCACATTTTCCATACTGCTGACTTGTTACATAGCTGGAATAGGAGCTGACAATGTTCTTCTCTGCTGGTGAATATAGAACAAGATCTGGAACACTATATTAGCTCTGTTCAGTTCTGTGATTTCAGTGGGAGGATCATAGACATGGGAATACATCAGTATAACACATTACTTATTTCCTTAGTAAGCCAAACTGCTGTAACAATCCACTAAAGGGAATCCAGATAACCCTGTTTTATTGAGTGTGCAGGTGTCTAGTTTATTTTTTTTAACCCTTGCCAAATCTTATAAAGGAAGTGATGTGTGTTTGGCTCACAGAAGGCAAATCTATTAAATACGTTTATTTACACTATGCCATTCCACCAATATTCTCCTGAGCAGTCGTTAACCTTTTATTTGTAATTTGCCTCATTAAGGTAAGGGTGCCTTGTTTCTTTAGTCCAAATGTCATCCTTTTTATTTTTAGATTTGAAAGACTGAAAAATAAACGTAAAGTTGGACACATACAGTATATTTGTGGATAATACCACATGCCTTAAAGAGCCTTTACCTATATTCTGCCCACTGTTGTGGAAAGACATTTTTCATCTTACAAAAGACACAGGCCTGTTTATCAATAATAATCAATAATATTTGTGACAACAGCAGTTTCCGTATGATTACCACTAAGTAGGTATTCAATTAGTGGCGTTTTTTTCGACCAGTCGAAAAAACTGAACTTTTCGTCCGTTTTTAGGTTGAATTTACATTCGACCTATTCAATGCCTGTGCTGTTTTCTCGAATGGTTGAAAAATCCGGCACTGGCGAAAACAACGTGTATCGGTGAATTTGCCGCCAATATACGTGTTTTGTGGCAATTTCCGCCCATACCACTTCGGAAAGAAAGTGAAACGGCATGGGCGAAAATGGATTAAAAATCTCCCGCAATTGAATACCCTCTGTCGAATTAGTGCCATTTTTTTCGACCAGTCGAAAAAATGGCACAAAATTGAATACCGCCCTATGCCTCCATTGACCCTCACTGTGAATATCTGAGGAAACACATGAGCAAGGACACTGCCGGGACAGAACCTGGCCGCATCTATATTGGCAATATCGGCGCATTCATTGGCGTTTCTGTAATGGGTGCAATGTGTGTGGTGCACACAGGCCCTGGGTCCTGCACACACTGCACCCATTTTAATACCATTCCTCGGGCACAGCGGTCGCAGTAGAAATCGACGCCAAAATGGCCACCGCGCATGCGCAGTAACCAAATTGGTCTCCGGATCACGGCGCACTACGTTTCTAGAGGCCTGCGCATGCGCAGTAGACTCCGATGTCTACAGCGCCGTTCAGAGGAGGGGGCCCACCCGGAAGTGCACACGGGCCCCCTCCTCTGTAGAAACAGCCCTGCATGCATTGTTAGCGTTTGTGGGACATTTACTTATGTAGCCATCCTGACAAGTGGGACTTGATAAAGAGGTCCAAAACCTATACCTAAACCTATCCCTATCTCACCGCAAATAGGAATGTTCTTTTTCTGAACATTTATCAGGGTCATAGGTATGCCACTGGGGGGTCCCACAGTAAAATTGTGATGGTGCCCTTATGGTTTGAAGGGGATACACCAATCCTCTGTCACCATCTTACTTACATTACTGATTGCCCACTTCCTCTTGCTCCTCTGCATAACTTGCTTTCACTTCAGTCCCCTTTGAGCTAAAATTTATTGTGGTGCTATGCAATATGTTTGTATGCATAGCAGTTTGGGGTTTAAGATTCCTTGTGGAGTTAGAAGACAACACAGCAGGGAAATCCTTTATCCTCTTTCTGAACCTATACACTGTCACAGAGAAGAGCCAGTGCCAGAAGCCGCAGTGGTGGGAGTTACACAGGACCCAGTAGCTATGCTACCCTGGCCCAGTGTCGTCTCTTTATAACATTTGCTAAAAACTGGCATACTCTCTATCACTTGAGCACAGTGTAGTGCTCCAGTCTGAGCATGGCGTTATGTATACAGGCATCCTCTCATAAACGCAGCAAGGGTACAGGAGGTACCACTACCCACTTACTACTCACACTGGTATACCCCCACAATTTCCTGTATGTGTACTCTTAGTGGTCTATTCATGAAGCAGTGGAAAGTGTGGAGAAGTGAGCCTGTGGAGAAGTTGCCCATGGCAACCAATCAGCTGCTCCGTACAACTGTATATTATGCAAATTATAAATATTACTTCAATACAGATTGGTTGCCATGGGCAACTTCTCCACAGGCTCACTTCTCTACACTTTTCACTGCTTCATAAATAGATCCCTTAGTTACAGATGCTCTTGTCTCAACTGGATGCTCTTCCAATGTAAATGTAAGCTCTACCATGAGCAGAATCAGTCCAACCCTTTGTTGTCCTGACTGTATTTATTTTTCTCTGACGTCCTAGTGGATGCTGGGACTCCGTCAGGACCATGGGGATTAGCGGCTCCGCAGGAGACAGGGCACAAAAATAAAAGCTTTAGGACTAGGTGGTGTGCACTGGCTCCTCCCCCTATGACCCTCCTCCAAGCCTCAGTTAGGTTTTTGTGCCCGTCCGAGCAGGGTGCAATCTAGGTGGCTCTCCTAAAGAGCTGCTTAGAAAAAGTTATTAGGTTTTTTATTTTCAGTGAGTCCTGCTGGCAACAGGCTCACTGCAACGAGGGACTTAGGGGAGAAGAAGTGAACTCACCGGCGTGCAGGATGGATTGGCTTCTTAGGCTACTGGACACCATTAGCTCCAGAGGGATCGAACACAGGCCCAGCCATGGAGTCCGGTCCCGGAGCCGCGCCGCCGACCCCCTTGCAGATGCCGAAAAGTGAAGAGGTCCAGAAACCGGCGGCAGAAGACTTTTCAGTCTTCATGAGGTAGCGCACAGCACTGCAGCTGTGCGCCATTGTTGTCAGCACACTTCACACCAGCGGTCACTGAGGGTGCAGGGCGCTGGGGGGGGCGCCCTGGGCAGCAATGATAATACCTTGTTCTGGCTAAAAATACATCACATATAGCCCCTGGGGCTATATGGATGTATTTAACCCCTGCCAGGTCTCACAAACACCGGGAGAAGAGCCCGCCGAAATAGGGGGCGGGGCCTATCTCCTCAGCACACAGCGCCATTTTCCTGCACAGCTCCGCTGCGAGGAAGGCTCCCAGGACTCTCCCCTGCACTGCACTACAGAAACAGGGTAAAAAAACAGAGAGGGGGGGCACTTTTTTGGCGATATTGATATATTAAGCTGCTATAAAGGAAACAACACTTCTGTAGGGTTGTTCCTATATATTTATAGCGCTTGGGTGTGTGCTGGCAAACTCTCCCTCTGTCTCCCCAAAGGGCTAGTGGGGTCCTGTCTTCGATAAGAGCATTCCCTGTGTGTCTGCTGTGTGTCGGTACGTGTGTGTCGACATGTATGAGGACGATGTTGGTGTGGAGGCGGAGCAATTGCCGGTAATGGTGATGTCACCCCCTAGGGAGTCGACACCGGAATGGATGGCTTTGTTTATGGAATTACGTGATAATGTCAGCACATTACAAAAATCAGTTAACGACATGAGACGGCCGGCAAACCAGTTAGTACCTGTCCAGGCGTCTCAGACACCGTCAGGGGCTGTAAAACGCCCTTTACCTCAGTCGGTCGACACAGACCCAGACACGGACACCGAATCTAGTGTCGACGGTGAAGAAACAAACGTATTTTCCAGTAGGGCCACACGTTATATGATCACGGCAATGAAGGAGGCTTTGCATATCTCTGATACTGCAAGTACCACAAAAAGGGGTATTATGTGGGGTCTGAAAAAACTACCTGTAGTTTTTCCTGAATCAGAGGAATTGAATGAAGTGTATGATGAAGCGTGGGTTAACCCCGATAGAAAACTGCTAATTTCAAAGAAGTTATTGGCATTATATCCTTTCCCGCCAGAGGTTAGGGCGCGCTGGGAAACACCCCCTAGGGTGGATAAGGCACTCACACGCTTATCAAAACAAGTGGCGTTACCGTCTCCTGAAACGGCCGCCCTCAAGGATCCAGCTGATAGGAGGCTGGAAACTACCCTGGAAAGTATATACACTCATACTGGTGTTATACTGCGACCAGCCATCACCTCAGCATGGATGTGCAGTGCTGGGGTGCTTTGGTCGGATTCCCTGACTGAAAATATTGATACCCTGGATAGGGACAGTATTTTATTGACTATAGCGCAATTAAAGGATGCTTTTCTTTATATGCGAGATGCTCAGAGGGATATTTGCACTCTGGCATCGAGAGTAAGTGCGATGTCCATATCTGCCAGAAGAAGTTTATGGACGCGACAGTGGTCAGGTGATGCGGATTCCAAACGGCATATGGAAGTATTGCCGTATAAAGGGGAGGAATTATTTGGGGTCGGTCTATCGGATTTGGTGGCCACGGCAACAGCCGGGAAATCCACCTTTTTACCTCAGGTCCCCTCCCAACAGAAAAAGACACCGTCTTTTCAGCCGCAGTCCTTTCGTTCCTATAAGAACAAGCGGGCAAAAGGACAGTCATATCTGCCCCGAGGCAAAGGAAAGGGTAAGAGAGTGCACCAAGCAGCTCCCTCCCAGGAGCAGAAGCCCTCCCCGGCTTCTGCAAAGCCCTCAGCATGACGTTGGGGCTTTACAAGCGGACTCAGGGGCGGTGGGGGGTCGACTCAAGAATTTCAGCGCACAGTGGGCTCACTCACAGGTGGACCCCTGGATCCTGCAGGTAGTATCTCAGGGTTACAGGTTGGAATTCGAGAAGTCTCCCCCTCGCCGGTTCCTAAAGTCTGCTCTGCCAACGTCTCCCTCAGACAGGGCGACGGTATTGGAAGCCATTCACAAGCTGTATTCTCAGCAGGTGATAGTCAAGGTACCCCTCCTACAACAGGGAAAGGGGTATTATTCCACACTATTTGTGGTACCGAAGCCGGACGGCTCGGTAAGACCTATTCTAAATCTGAAATCTTTGAACCTGTACTTACAAAAATTCAAGTTCAAGATGGAGTCACTCAGAGCAGTGATAGCGAATCTGGAAGAAGGGGACTTTATGGTGTCTCTGGACATCAAGGATGCTTACCTGCATGTCCCAATTTGCCCTTCACATCAAGGGTACCTCAGGTTCGTGGTGCAAAACTGTCATTATCAGTTTCAGACGCTGCCGTTTGGATTGTCCACGGCACCTCGGGTCTTTACCAAGGTAATGGCCGAAATGATGTTTCTTCTGCGAAGAAAAGGCGTATTAATTATCCCTTACTTGGACGATCTCCTGATAAGGGCAAGGTCCAGAGAACAGCTGGAGGACGTAGTAGCACTAACCCAAGTAGTGCTGCAACAGCACGGGTGGATTCTGAATTTTCCAAAATCTCAATTGACCCCGACGACACGTCTGCTGTTCCTGGGAATGATTCTGGACACTGTTCAGAAAAAGGTGTTTCTTCCGGAGGAGAAAGCCAGGGAGTTATCCGAACTTGTCAGGAACCTCCTAAAACCAGGAAAAGTGTCTGTGCATCAATGCACAAGAGTCCTGGGAAAAATGGTGGCTTCTTACGAAGCGATTCCATTCGGCAGATTCCACGCACGAACTTTTCAGTGGGATCTGCTGGACAAATGGTCCGGATCGCATCTGCAGATGCATCAGCGGATAACTTTGTCTCCACGGACAAGGGTGTCTCTTCTGTGGTGGTTGCAGAGTGCTCATCTGATAGAGGGCCGCAGATTCGGCATACAGGACTGGGTCCTGGTGACCACGGATGCCAGTCTGAGAGGCTGGGGAGCGGTCACACAGGGAAGAAACTTCCAGGGAGTGTGGTCAAGCCTGGAGATGTCTCTTCACATAAATATACTGGAGCTAAGAGCGATTTACAATGCTCTAAGCCTGGCAAAACCCCTGCTTCAGGGTCAGCCGGTGTTGATCCAGTCGGACAACATCACGGCAGTCGCCCACGTAAACAGACAGGGCGGCACAAGAAGCAGGAGGGCAATGGCAGAAGCTGCAAGGATTCTTCGCTGGGCGGAAGATCATGTGATAGCACTGTCAGCAGTGTTCATTCCGGGAGTGGACAACTGGGAAGCGGACTTCCTCAGCAGACACGATCTACACCCGGGAGAGTGGGGACTTCATCCAGAAGTCTTCCACATGATTGTGAACCGTTGGGAAAAACCAAAGGTGGATATGATGGCGTCCCGCCTCAACAAAAAACTGGACAGGTATTGCGCCAGGTCAAGAGACCCTCAGGCAATAGCTGTGGACGCTCTGGTAACACCGTGGGTGTTCCAGTCAGTGTATGTGTTTCCTCCTCTGCCTCTCATACCAAAAGTACTGAGAATTATATGGCAAAGGGGAGTAAGAACGATACTCGTAGCTCCGGATTGGCCAAGAAGAACTTGGTACCCGGAACTTCAGGAGATGCTCACGGAAGATCCGTGGCCTCTACCTCTAAGACGGGACCTGCTTCAGCAGGGACCGTGTCTATTCCAAGACTTACCGCGGCTGCGTTTGACGGCATGGCGGTTGAACGCCGAATTCTAAGGGAAAAAGGCATTCCGGAAGAGGTCATCCCTACCCTGGTAAAAGCCAGGAAGGAGGTGACTGCACAACATTATCACCGCATTTGGAGAAAATATGTTGCGTGGTGTGAGGCCAGGAAGGCCCCGACGGAGGAATTTCAACTGGGTCGATTCCTACATTTCCTGCAAACAGGATTGTCTATGGGCCTCAAATTAGGGTCCATTAAGGTTCAAATTTCGGCCCTGTCGATTTTCTTCCAGAAAGAATTGGCTTCAGTTCCTGAAGTCCAGACTTTTGTAAAAGGAGTACTACATATACAGCCCCCGGTTGTGCCCCCAGTGGCTCCGTGGGATCTTAATGTAGTTTTGGATTTTCTCAAATCCCATTGGTTTGAGCCACTCAAATCGGTGTATTTGAAATATCTTACATGGAAAGTAACCATGCTACTGGCCCTGGCTTCAGCCAGGAGAGTGTCAGAATTGGCGGCTTTATCGTATAAAAGCCCATATCTGATTTTCCATTCGGACAGGGCAGAACTGCTGACGCGTCCTCAGTTTCTGCCTAAGGTGGTTTCAGCGTTTCACCTGAACCAGCCTATTGTGGTGCCTGCGGCTACTAGCGATTTGGAGGATTCCAAGTTGCTGGACGTTGTCAGGGCATTGAAAATATATATTTCAAGGACGGCTGGAGTCAGAAAATCTGACTCGCTGTTTATACTGTATGCACCCAACAAGCTGGGTGCTCCTGCTTCTAAGCAGACGATTGCTCGTTGGATTTGTAGCACAATTCAACTTGCACATTCTGTGGCAGGCCTGCCACAGCCTAAATCTATCAAGGCCCATTCCACAAGGAAGGTGGGCTCATCTTGGGCGGCTGCCCGAGGGGTCTCGGCATTACAACTCTGCCGAGCAGCTACGTGGTCGGGGGAGAACACGTTTGTAAAATTCTACAAATTTGATACCCTGGCTAAAGAGGACCTGGAGTTCTCTCATTCGGTGCTGCAGAGTCATCCGCACTCTCCCGCCCGTTTGGGAGCTTTGGTATAATCCCCATGGTCCTGACGGAGTCCCAGCATCCACTAGGACGTCAGAGAAAATAAGATTTTACTTACCGATAAATCTATTTCTCGTAGTCCGTAGTGGATGCTGGGCGCCCATCCCAAGTGCGGATTGTCTGCAATACTTGTACATAGTTATTGTTACAAAAAAATCGGGTTGTTATTGTTGTGAGCCGTCTGTTCAGAGGCTCCTACATTTGTCATACTGTTAACTGGGTTCAGATCACAGGTTGTACGGTGTGATTGGTGTGGCTGGTATGAGTCTTACCCGGGATTCAAAATCCTTCCTTATTGTGTACGCTAGTCCGGGCACAGTATCCTAACTGAGGCTTGGAGGAGGGTCATAGGGGGAGGAGCCAGTGCACACCACCTAGTCCTAAAGCTTTTATTTTTGTGCCCTGTCTCCTGCGGAGCCGCTAATCCCCATGGTCCTGACGGAGTCCCAGCATCCACTACGGACTACGAGAAATAGATTTATCGGTAAGTAAAATCTTATTATTTTCTACCTTGTGTGTAACTGTTTTATGCTTGTCCTGTTTCTCACACCGTGGTACCTCACAAATTATTGACGGCAATAAGGAAAACGAAATGTCAGAATAGGAAAGGAGTGGGTTAAAACTCATAGACTGGGGCGGGCGTGTGGGAGACATGATGGGTTGGGTTTTTTGTCCTATAGGGGTAGAGGGTGGGAGGGGGGTTAGTAGTATTTTGGGTCTGGTGAGGGGGCTGGGTCAGGCTCTTTTGTTTCAGTTCTCCCTCCCTCCCTCTTTTGTTGTAGGTTGCTGTTGGGGTTTTTTGGCTATTTTTGTGTCGGATTTTTGGTCAGCAGAACTATTGTTTTTGCATGAAAGAACGGCAGCTTAACTGTTTTTGGATTAGTCAATTGGTTGGAGTTCGATTGGTGGTTGATTTTAGGTGCGCTCACCTTTGTTGACTGGTATACATCTGCTGGACCGCCTTTGGGGGGCAGCCTCATCACCTTTACGGGTGGGTAGTCAAGAAGGAGGTTGAGTGTATACCTTTTGTTTTTTAGACCGTTTGCTTCAGTTTTTATAGAATGGGATTGGTTTGTGGGTCAGGGTTGTTTTTAGCAGTTCTTTCGTTGCCACCATACTTTGAATTCTAATATCTGATACAGTCATTAAATTACATTAGTTCATTTAAATAAATAGCTGTCAATTTTCTGCCAAATCCATGTCTCCGTGTCTTCATTTAATATTTAAGTATTATGTTGGTTTTTATAATTGAGGAACACAGGGCAAACCTCAGCCGCTAGGAGGTTTATAATTTTCTTAGTCGTGATGTTTAATATAAGGTGTTTAATAAAAATGGTGGCCAAGTGGGAGGTTGTAATAGAGCTGACACAGTACAGCTGTGGTCATTGGGACTAGCTCTCTAGTTCCTATATAGACTGGGTACTTATGTATATATCCTTTGTAGATTCACTACTTGGTACGCATAAGTGAAGTAGAGGAGTGTACAGAAGAAATTGTTCTGTAGTGTCAGTGGCAGCTGGCAATGCCAGTAAAATCCTTTCTCTATCGTCCTAGTGGATGCTGGGGTTCCTGAAAGGACCATGGGGAATAGCGGCTCCGCAGGAGACAGGGCACAAAAAGTAAAGCTTTAGGATCAGGTGGTGTGCACTGGCTCCTCCCCCTATGACCCTCCTCCAAGCCTCAGTTAGATTTTTGTGCCCGGCCGAGAAGGGTGCAATCTAGGTGGCTCTCCTAAAGAGCTGCTTAGAAAAGTTTAGCTTAGGTTTTTTATTTTACAGTGAGTCCTGCTGGCAACAGGATCACTGCAACGAGGGACTTAGGGGAGAAGAAGTGAACTCACCTGCGTGCAGGATGGATTGGCTTCTTTGGCTACTGGACATTAGCTCCAGAGGGACGATCACAGGTACAGCCTGGATGGTCACCGGAGCCTCGCCGCCGGCCCCCTTGCAGATGCTGAAACAAGAAGAAGGTCCAGAATCGGCGGCATGAAGACTCCTCAGTCTTCTTAAGGTAGCGCACAGCACTGCAGCTGTGCGCCATTTCCTCTCAGCACACTTCACACGGCAGTCACTGAGGGTGCAGGGCGCTGGGAGGGGGGCGCCCTGGGAGGCAATGAAAACCTATTTTTGGCTAAAAATACCTCACATATAGCCTCCGGGGGCTATATGGAGATATTTAACCCCTGCCAGAATCCGTTAAGAGCGGGAGACGAGGCCGCCGAAAAAGGGGCGGGGCCTATCTCCTCAGCACACAGCGCCATTTTCCCTCACAGAAAGGCTGGAGGGAAGGCTCCCAGGCTCTCCCCTGCACTGCACTACAGAAACAGGGTTAAAACAGAGAGGGGGGGCACTAATTTGGCGTTAGAAATATATAAAAAAGATGCTATAAGGGAAAACACTTATATAAGGTTGTCCCTATATAATTATAGCGTTTTTGGTGTGTGCTGGAAAACTCTCCCTCTGTCTCTCCAAAGGGCTAGTAGGTCCTGTCCTCTATAAGAGCATTCCCTGTGTGTGTGCTGTGTGTCGGTACGTGTGTGTCGACATGTATGAGGACGATGTTGGTGAGGAGGCGGAGCAATTGCCTGTAATGGTGATGTCACTCTCTAGGGAGTCGACACCGGAATGGATGGCTTATTTAGGGAATTACGTGATAATGTCAACACGCGCCAAGGTCGGTTGACGACATGAGACGGCCGACAAACAATTAGTACCGGTCCAGACGTCTCAAAAACACCGTCAGGGGTTTTAAAACGCCCGTTTACTTTAGTCGGTCGACACAGACACAGACAGGGACACTGAATCCAGTGTCGACGGTGAATAAACAAACGTATTCCTTATTAGGGCCACACGTTAAGGGCAATGAAGGAGGTGTTACATATTTCTGATACTACAAGTACCACAAAAGAGGGTATTATGTGGGATGTGAAAAAACTACCGTAGTTTTTCCTGAATCAGATAAATTAAATGAAGTGTGTGATGATGCGTGGGTTCCCCCCGATAGAAAATATGGGCGGTATACCCTTTCCCGCCAGAAGTTAGGGCGCGTAGGGAAACACCCCTTAGGGTGGATAAGGCGCTCACACGCTTATCAGAACAAGTGGCGGTACCGTCTATAGATAGGGCCGTCCTCAAGGAGCCAGCTGACAGGAGGCTGGAAAATATCATAAAAAGTATATACACACATACTGGTGTTATACTGCGACCAGCGATCGCCTCAGCCTGGATGTGCAGAGCTGGGGTGGCTTGGTCGGATACCCTGACTAAAAATATTGATACCCTTGACAGGGACAGTATTTTATTGACTATAGAGCATTTAAGGATGCATTTCTATATATGCGAGATGCACAGAGGGATATTTGCACTCTGGCATCAAGAGTAAGTGCGATGTCCATATCTGCCAGAAGATGTTTATGGACACGACAGTGGTCAGGTGATGCAGATTCCAAACGGCACAAAGGTGTATTGCCGTATAAAGGAAGAGGAGTTATTTGGGGTCGGTCCATCGGACCTGGTGGCCACGGCAACTGCTGGAAAATCCACCGTTTTTACCCTAAGTCACATCTCTGCAGAAAAAGACACCGTCTTTTCAGCTTCAGTCCTTTCGTCCCTATAAGAGTCATATCTGCCCAGGGATAGAGGAAAGGGAAGAAGACTGCAGCAGGCAGCCCATTCCCAGGAACAGAAGCGTTCCACCGCTTCTGACAAGCTCTCAGCATGACGCTGAGACCGTACAGGACCCCTGGATCCTACAAGTAGTATCCCAGGGGTACAGATTGGAATGTCGAGACGTTTCCCCTGCGCAGGCTCCTGAAGTCTGCTTTACCAAGGTCTCCCTCCGACAAGGAGGCAGTATGGGAAACAATTCACGAGCTGTATTCCCAGCAGGTGATAATTAAATTACCCCTCCTACAACAAGAAAAGGGGTATTATTCCACACTATATTGTGGTACTGAAGCCAGAAGGCTAGGTGAGACCTATTCTAAATCTAAAAAAATTTGAACACTTACAAAGGTTCAAATCAAGATGGAGTCACTCAGAGCAGTGATAACGAACCGGGAAGAAGGGGACTATATGGTGTCCCGAGACATCAGGGATGCTTACCTCCCTGTCCCAAATTTGCCCTTATCACTAAGGGTACCTCAGGTTCGTGGTACAGAACTGTCACTATCAGTTTCAGACGCTGCCGTTTGGATTGTCCACGGCACCCCGGGTCTTTACCAAGGTAATGGCCGAAATGATGGTTCTTCTTCGAAGAAAAGGCGTCTTAATTATCCCTTACTTGGACGATCTCCTGATAAGGGCAAAGTCCAGGGAACAGTTGGAGGTCGGAGTAGCACTATCTCGGATACTGTTACAACAGCAGGGGTGGATTCTAAATATTCCAAAATCGCAGCTGATCCCGACAACAAGTCTCCTGTGCTTAGGGATGATTCTGGACACAGTCCAGAAAAAGGTGTTTCTCCCGGAAGAGAAAGCCAGGGAGTTATCCAAGCTAGTCAGGAACCTCCTAAAATCAGTGCATCATTGCACAAGGGCCATGGTAAAAAAATGGTGACTTCCTTCGAAGCAATTCCAGTCGGCAGATTTCATGCAAGAACTTTTCAGTGGGATCTGCTGGACAAATGGTCCGGATCGCATCTTCAGATGCATCAGCGGATAACCCTATATCCAAGGACAAGGGTGTCTCTCCTGTGGTGGTTACAGAGTGCTCATCTTCTAGAGGGCCGCAGATTCGGCATTCAGTTTTGGATGTTGGTGACCACGGAGGCCAGCCCGAGAGGCTGGGGAGCAGTCACACAAGGAAAAAATTTCCAGGGAGTGTGATCAAGTCTGGAGACTTTTCTCCACATAAATATAGCTAAGGGTAAATTTATAATGCTCTAAGCTTAGCAAGACCTCTGCTTCAAGGTCAGCCGGTATTGATCCAGTGGGATAAAACATCACGGCAGTCGCCCACGTAAATAGACAGGGCGGCACAAGAAGCAGGAGGGCAGTGGCAAAAACTGCAAGGACTTTTCGCTGGGCGGAAAATCATGTGATAGCACTGTCAGCAGTGTTTCATTCCGGGAATGGAAACTGGGAAGCAGACTTCCTCAGTAGGCACGACCTCCACCCGGCAGAGTGGGAACTTCATGGGGAAGTTTTCCACATGATTGTAAACCGTTGGGAATTACCAAAGGTGGACATGATGGCGTCCCGTCTGAACAAAAAACGGGACAGGTATTGCGCCAGGTTAAGAGACCCTCAGGCAATAGCTGTGGACGTTCTGGTAACACTGTGGGTGTACCAGTCGGTGTATGTGTTCCATCCTCTGCTTTTCATACCTAAGGTACTGAGAATTATAAGACGTAGAGGAGTAAGAACTATACTCATGGCTCCGGATTGGCCAAGAAGGACTTGGTACCCGGAACTTCAAGAGATGCTCACAGAGGACTTATGGCCTCTGCCGCTAAGAAGGGACTTGTTTCAGCAAGTACCATGTCTGTTCCAAGACTTACCGCAGCTGCGTTTGACGGCATGGCGGTGGAACGCCGGATCCTAAGGGAAAAGGCATTCAGGAAGAGGTCATTCCTACCCTGGTCAAAGCCAGAAAGGAGGTGACCGCACAACATTATCACCACATGTGGCGAAAATATGTTGCGTGGTGGTGAGGCCAGGAAGGCCCCACGAAGAAATTTCAACTCGGTCGATTCCTGCATTTCCTGCAAACAGGAGTGTCTATGGGCCTCAAATTGGGGTCCATTAAGGTTCAAATTTCGGCCCTGTCGATTTTTCTTCCAGAAAGAATTGGCTTCAGTTCCTGAAGTCCAGAAGTTTGTCAAGGGAGTATTGCATATACAACCCCCTTTTGTGCCTCCAGTGGCACTGTGGGATCTCAACGTAGTTCTGGGATTCCTCAAAACACATTGGTTTAAAACCAGTCAAATCTGTGGATTTGAAGCATCTCACATGAAAAGTGAACATGCTCTTGGACCTGGCCTGGACCAGGCGAGTGTCAAATTGGTGGTTTTTTTCTCAAAAAAGCCCATATCTGTTTGTCCATTCGGACAGGGCAGAGCTGCGGACTCGTCCCCAGTTCTCTCCCTAAGGTGGTGTCAGTGTTTCACCTGAACCAGCTTATTGTGGTGTCTTGCGCCTACTAGGGACTTGGAGGACTCCAAGTTGCTAGATGTGGTCAGGGCCCTGAAAATATAGGTTCCAGGACGGCTGGAGTCAGGAAAACTGACTTGCTGTTATCCTGTATGCACCCAACAAACTGGGTGCTCTTGCTTCTAAGCAGACTTTTGCTAGTTGGATGTGTAATACAATTCAGCTTGCACATTCTGTGGCAGGCCTGCCACAGCCAAAATATGTAAATGCCCATTCCACAAGGAAGGTGGGCTCATCTTGGGCGGCTGCCCGAGGGGTCTCGGCTTTACAACTTTGCCGAGCGGCTATTTAGTCAGGGGCAAACACGTTTGTAAAATCCTACAAATTTGATACCCTGGCTAAGGAGGACCTGGAGTTCTCTCATTCGGTGCTGCAGAGTCATCCGCACTCTCCTGCCCGTTTGGGAGCTTTGGTATAATCCCCATGGTCCTTTCAGGAACCCCAGCATCCACTAGGACGATAGAGAAAATAAGAATTTACTTACCGATAATTCTATTTCTCGGAGTCCGTAGTGGATGCTGGGCGCCCATCCCAAGTGCGGATTATCTGCATTACTTGTACATAGTTACAAAAATCGGGTTATTATTTGTTGTGAGCCATCTTTTCAGAGGCTCCGCTGTTATCATACTGTTAACTGGGTTCAGATCACAGGTTGTACAGTGTGATTGGTGTGGCTGGTATGAGTCTTACCCGGGATTCATAAATCCTTCCTTATTGTGTACGCTCGTCCGGGCACAGTATCCTAACTGAGGCTTGGAGGAGGGTCATAGGGGGAGGAGCCAGTACACACCACCTGATCCTAAAGCTTTACTTTTTGTGCCCTGTCTCCTGCGGAGCCGCTATTCCCCATGGTCCTTTCAGGAACCCCAGCATCCACTACGGACTCCGAGAAATAGAATTATCGGTAAGTAAATTCTTATTTTTTTCACATTCTGCCTTAAACCCCCCCCCCCAAAAAAAAAAAAACCAAAAAACCTTTTAATTGAATCCCTTTAAGTCAGAGGTTCTCAACTCCAATACTCAAGTATCCACAGCATCTCGTATTTTGTGGCTGTCTGTCATTGGAGGCAGGTGGGATAATTACTTACCCAGAAAAATAGATAAACTCCCCTGTGCATGATTACAGAAATCCATAAAACATGGCCTGTTGGGGATGAAGGTGAGCTGAGGGGGAAGAGGGGAGGACCATATGAAGTGGGAGGTGAGAAGGGCACAGGCTGGTCTCAGGGGAAGGGGCCATCCCACAATAAATAGCCACAAACTGTAGGGACTGGAGCTGGGTGTAGGGTGGAAAAGGGCCATGGAGGCAGGAAGAGAAGGGCTTTGGGGAGGAAAAAGGTGGAGCAGCTGTACAGGGGACTATCTCCATTCTGACACTGCCTGTGGTAAGCATTGCAATGTGACTCAGTGCATTGACTGGCAACTCCTTGCTACCCCCCCCCCCCCCCCCCCATTCCTACACCTATGAACTTATACATGAGATACTTCAAGGCCAGGCAGTGTTTTCCCTTTAGTTACAAAATGTTCAACATTTGCTAGCCAAATTTTTTTTCCGGGGTGCTGAAAATATTAATGCCCTCCCTGTAGTTTCTTTTTTGAACCTAATTGTTTCCTAGTTCATTCAGGCTTCCCTGGCTGTGCTGTCCATGGTTGAGTTCTCCATTATGGAGAAGCTCTAATGTGCCAAAAAGCTCTACTCTCTGAGGGAAAGGGATCGAGAAGAGCAGTATGCATTGTAGGAGAGGGCAGGTGCAGGTGCCACTCAAAATATCTGTGTGTAGCACTAATGCCAGAGGTTGCCTACAACTGTGATACTTCATTAAAGTCTGATACTGTGTGCAGACTGGATTCTGTAGCTTTGCTGTTCACTTTTAATACCCCTTTCACACTGCTGCTTCGACCCTGGGTTAATGCTGGGTTGACCTTGGTCGTGGCTTGGTGTGAAAGGGTCCCAAAATAAAAACTTGGGTAGCGACCTGGGTTGAACACAGGAACGACTCAAGTCCCATTTACCGTATAGGAAGATACAGATTACTGGTGTTTTGGAGATGATGTCGCCTCCAAGCACTGGCAGAACAGTGAACACTGCACCCGTGTGCAGTGTAAATTGGGCCGACCTGAGAATAACATGGATTGGAGCGCGGTTTAAATGGAGTCTGTCCCGGGTCTGATCAGGATTGGAACCGTGTGCCATTTCTTAGGTCAGATATGGGATTTTGGTGTGAAAGGGGTATTACAGTGTCAAGCCACATCTCAGTGTGAACCAGGTATAGCCTTGCACCCTATGCAAAAGGTTTCGTCTTTTGTGCCTATATTATCCAACTCTGCGTGCGCCTCATAAGAGAGAGGGCTTGATCACACTGGTGTATGTAGCACTCTCCTGGTGTAAAGGATCTTATGTAACCACTCTGCAACCATTAAGGGGGGGGGGGATTTTATGCCCGCGTTTTTGGTACAGAAAGCTTCAATGCTCCTAAGTCCTCGTTGTTCTCTTAAAAAACATATAATTACACCACCAAACAGCCAGTTTGCAGTTCATTGGCACCAGGGCCAAATTAAGATATTGAGAATGACCAAGGGCCTCTTGTGAGATGCAGATGAGCTATGACCAGTGCTGTGTGGGTGTGGCCAGTACCATGTGGGAGTGTTCTCCCCCTACACTGTCAGCCCCAAGGTCTGTCTAAATATATTAAGGTAGGTAAATTGTATAATTTTATGATTACTATAAATGCAATTTTAATACTTATGATTTATGGGCAACCATGTGGCCAGCTGGGCGTCTGATCATCAGCATGCTGTTATGAATATGGGCCTATATTTATGTGGAAGCCTGGAGCTTGTAGCTCCATCTGCCTCATTTGTAATGTGGTCATTACTGGCTCAGTATCTACCAACATTTCCCTTTGCCGAATCAAGTTACTACTCTAATAGGCCTAGGACAGTTAAGTGGCATATGGCTCTAAATATTAATGTCATGTGACACCAGAAGATACATATATTGAATTAAACCCAGTGTATTTTATGGCACAGAGAATGAGGGTCACAGTCTTACACCTTTTTCTTAAGAATAGTATGTGTACAGTGCAATTAATGAATTAATGATTGGTTTAGTTCAGAATTACTTGGCAGGTGCATTTTAACTACGCATTGGTTAGATAAGATATCATTTAGCCTTATACTGATGTGCTTTCATATTCTTTTTCACCCAGAAAAGATATTCTCCGATTTCTGGATGCAGAAAGAGACGTGTCTGTAGTTAAAAGCAGTTTCAAGCCGGGAGATGTAATTCATTATGTGCTGGATAGACGCCGCACTCTAAATATATCACAGAATCTGCACAGCCTTTTGCCTGAAGTATCACCGATGAAGAGCCGCCGGTTTCAGACCTGTGCAGTCGTGGGTAATTCTGGGATTCTCCTCAACAGTGGATGTGGCAAGGAGATAGACAGCCATGACTTTGTAATAAGGTGAGCCACTGTCTGTTGCTAGAGATTATTGCTTCATATGTATCATGAGGGCTTATCTGTCTCAAAGTAGTGCATAGATAGGAGCTGTCAGTAGTTGCAGTGATATATTTAGTAATATTATGTTTCCTTCAAGAGTGCTATGTTGCATTTCTTATATAGGAATATTATAGTAGTTTATAATACTGTATATCGACATACCTGTATTAGCAGTTTAAATTTCATGATAGAATGTATTTTAGCAAATGAGTATTTAACAAAACATTAGATGCTGTTTAGTAATGTATTATAGAGAACATTATTATTATTATTATTATTATTATTATTATTATTATTATTACTGTTACTATTATTCTTATTTTTTCCATATAAGGATTCGGATTAAAGTGAACCTATTGCCAGTTACGTAGTCAGGCAGTATGATGACTGGGTTAAATATGGGTGTGGATCGTTGGGTCGACAGTAATTAGGTTGACCACTATTGGTCGACATTAACTAGGTCAACACCTGAAATAGGTCAAAGCAGTCATTAGGTCGACATGAGTTTGTTTTGTTTTTTGTTTGGGTGTTGTTTTCTTCATAAAGTGACCGGGAACCCAAATTAGTGCACCCTGTCCCCTGCTGCAGGCAAGCTGCACCACTCTGCTACCGCTGTGCTTGGCACAGGTTACTATTCTCAATCGTAGTCCACATGGATCATAAAATATGAAAAAGTTTAAAAAATAAATACAAATGAAATACTCATGTCGACCTTTGCCATGTCGACCCAGTGGCCATGGCAACCAATAGTGGTCGACCTAATGAGTGTCGACCTAAAGACCGGATACTGTCAATATATGCCAACTCCTAACTGCCGTGTTACAGACTGGGTTTAGAAAATGATAGTTAGGAGCTGATTGGCTGGTACTTTCTCCGCTCACGTTATCTCTCTCCAAGGCTTAAACCCCAAAATGATTATAAATTACTCAAGAAAGAAGTGCACACTTAAATGGCATAATTCTGCACTCATTTAACACTGCCCGCTAACAGGTGCTCTTTGCCTAAGTGTGAACGCCCCTTCCTACCCCCTCCCATATCCTTGGCCATAACACATTTCACTCTACAAAAGTAATCTAGAGCCAAATTTGGAGCTATAAAATAATTCCAAGCATCTAAATCAAACCAGCTACCATTTGGGTATGTCTCTGGCACCAAACAACTTCAGTTGGGGACAGACATACCCCTAACCTAGTGAATTTGTGTCGGCCAGTTGAAAAATTTCCTAACAAATACTATTTTATTGAAGGCACGGCTGAAAGACAGACTCCTAACAAATATTTGAGTACGTGGCAAACCTTCACTGCTGTCCCTAATACAGAATACATACCTTTTACCGGTCCTGATCCCAACAGTGGGATGTCGGCCACTAATATGCTCTTGCGGGTTCACTGTGCTCGCCACGCTGCGGGCACGGATCTATTCTCCCTCTATGGGTGTCGTGGACACCCATAGAGGGAGAAAAGCCGGTGGCGCCGGTATTCCGGTGTCGGCATTACATAGCCTGTTGGGATTCTGGCGTCGGCATTGTGACCACCGGGATCTCGACAGGTGGTCTCGTGATTGCCTTCCCCCAATACTTCTTACTCTGTGCTACTCTCTGTAGCACACATGATCAGCGCAGTTGCTGTGCAGTGTATTCTGCCTGTGTGGTCTCCCTGCTTCTTCTGCAGGCTATGGACTGAAAGTAAGTAATTAATGATTTAATTAGTCTAATTGGCTAGGTTACTAGATTAGTGGACTTTCACTGGTACTCCTAGTAAGTGGGTTCATATGGAAAGGAGCAAATGGTGTGGGACGGCTGTAGTAATTTAGGGGCTGTTTAAAAATAAGAAAAAAAAATACTGAAAATAAGGGTTATGTGTGGCCCTTTTAAAGGTTGGAGGGCAAGCCATCTAGAGGCATGTTAGGACAGAGGTGACTCATTGCCATGCCCCACCCCCCCTCCCCTTCCCCTTCCCCTGTGCTTGCGCGGAATTAATGCCAGGGCCTATATTAAGCCCCAGTCCGTCCCTGTTAGAAAAGGTTAAAGAATTTTCTTTCCCATTGTTGTATTATGTGTATTACTTTGCAGTAATACAGTTTTCCTAAAGCTGCATTTATTTATTGTATTAAAGCCCATCTCTATAATTGTAATGGTGCATTTCTCGTAGCTACTAGGAAACAAGTGGCTGTTATCACTTCTGCTCTTACTGCGTTATCAGTGGCTACATTTAAATTGCTGTTCAGTCTATCTATACTAGGAAATAGGAACGTTTGTGCTTTCATTGGAAGAAAGAGAAATACTCTTAGTGGCATCAAATAATACTCTTTAAATGAGGAGAAAACCCTTAATTTCTCAGAACAATAACCAGCATAACACTGCCTTCATTTGGTATAAAAGCAGATTACCTTTAAAGCAATATGAATTAAGTTATAATACCCTGATAATGTATTTGTGTAAAAACAGCCACTGTTCTGGGAAAATAGATGATCTGGATACATACTCATATTATAGCAACTTACAGTAGCTAGTGAACTGTACAGTATATATCATATAAACTCTGCCTGACCTGCTGTTAATGAGGTTTCCGACAACTGTCAGTTGTTTAGCTTTACTATGGAAAAGGATATAAGCATACCTCCCAACTGTCTCGCTATGGGATGGACAGTCCAGCTTTTCAGGGACTGCCCTGCTGTCCTATTCGCACTACTGTCATATGTTCTCCAGTAACTAATAAATAAGTATTCAATTACTCGTTGGAAGGGGTCCAGTATGAAATGCTGGCGCTTGGTATCCCGGCAGTCATAATCTTACACCAAGATCCCTATGATGGAATGACCGACAGGGGTGGTTGTGGGGTGTTCTCCACCCTCCCCTACCCCCTAACCATAATCCTCTGTTCCCGCGTCTAACCCTAACCTCCCCCCTTAGTTCCTGACCCTAACCACCCCCTGGACCTGAACCTAGGTCACCAAGCCTGCTGCCTAAACTTAACCCACCCTACTCTGCAGCCTGACCCTAACCCTCCCCCCCCCCCCAGGGGTGCCAAACCCCAACACTACCTCCCCACAGCCTATCCCTAACCTCTTCCCCCACACGCAGCCTAACCATAACCCCCCATCTGGCGGCTAAACCTTTCCCCCGTCCCTCAACCAAACCCGCCGGCTATACTTACGGCTGTTGGGATTCCGACGCTGGTCTCCTGGCCCTTTTGTAGTTCCGGCGTCGGGATTCTAAAGGGTGTCGGGATTCCGTATATGGTATTTCAGCAGCCAGGATCCTGACAGCCGGCATTCTGACTGCATCCCGTTGGAAGAAGTCATCACTTTATACCAGTGGTTCCCAAACTGCAATTGCAGGGGTGCCCTGGTTTGCTGATCCAGAACCAATTAAAATTATTTATGATCAATGTAATAGGCAAAAGCTTCCCATCATAAAATATGTGGACAAACAGAACCAAATCCTGTCCCTCACCACATAACTGCACCTAGGGATGACATATAAACATAATTTACTTAATTTAATGTTTTTCTGAATTTCACAATGAAAAAACTACAGTGTCATGGATTTTTCTTTTTAATGTTCTTGGGCACCGTGATTCAAAAAGGTATGGGAGCAACTGCTCTACACATTGCCATTTATGAAGGAGTCGGATAGTAGTAAAAGAAGATGGGTTTGAATCAGAGGTTTGGTGCACCGACTCCAGTCCTTGGCTAAATACTTGTTTTTCACCATTGGACACTCCTTATTTTTATTTGCAGGCTTAATATGCCTTTTGCCTATTGAATTTTTCACCAATTGGTGTGATTTGAATACATGAAAAACACAACATTTTAAAGGAGTTACGAAAACATTTATTGATAATAGTTGCATACACATTTTACAGTCAGTAGACCTTTCTTTTTACTGGTTTCTTCTGAATCTAGAGTGACTGCATTTGTCTCGCGTTACTGGCTTTCAGACGAAACCGATAACTTCTGTATTTAAGAATTTGTAAAAACGGGTGATTGAGCCATTACTAAATGATGCATACAACTTTACTTTGAGACTGTGAGAAATGAGGCTATGGGCTATATGATACTGTATGGACATATTGGCTAACTGGTGGCATGTAAGCTACAGATGTGCCCACTTAAATCTAGCCTCCCTGCATGTTAAACAGCCCTTCTAGCCATACCATGCAGTGCCTTGGTATCACAGAGCATCTTTTCTTACAACTTATTCCATTAAAATTTGTCTTATTTGCAAAACTATGTAAATAGGATGCACAACCAGCTTATGCTGATTAAAATGATATACGGCATGCTTATATTCTGTGTGTGACCGTGGCTGTATCTGCGCACAAAATGCTACTTCGCAGTTCTGTCCTAGAAACACTGTTATGTAGCATTGCGTATGCAGATACAGCCACAGTCAAACAGAATATAGACTTGCTGCATATCATTTTAATCAGCATAAGCGTCTTGTGTGATGCGACTAAGATGCATTTTCTGCAACAAAACCCCCCCCACTAAATGAGTTGCACAGACATGTCAGCTTACTCGCACCAGGCAAGATGTATGTCCTTTTAAATCGTTGTGCATTATGGGCTCTATGTCCCAGCATAGCGTACTATAGCGCAGGAGTTGGCTTCTATGCGCTAAAGAGGAAGGCGGAGCTGGCAGGAGTTAGTCCCAGGTATTGGGAAGCTATGCTCCCGTGAGTAATAGCAGGAAAATGGAGGTGGGTGCATATCGCGACAGCGCCAGGGTAAATAAATGCTTATATACAGATGTGTCCTGCAGCAACAGCATAAGAGGACACCCCTCTGTATCTAACCATATTGACTGTTGGCATATCAGGATATTTGGATGTACTATTTTTTTATATATAGGGCATATAGGCTATGAGGTGTATTTTGGCTATCTGGAAGCTTATGAGGCTCTATACTGGCTATGAGTAAGATAATCGGTTAGAAACTCAGCACTACACCAAGGTCTGAGTTTCTCACCAATTATCTTATTCCCAGTCTGAAGGTACTGTAGGGTACATTTATAATTTAGCCTCTCCCGCCTCACACACAAAAGTCTAGATTACCCTAGTAGTGCACCTCTGGCGAACAGCTTTATTTATTCTGGTATATTGACTATTTTGTTTATGTGAGACTGTATAGAAACATATGATGGGACAATTGTTTTATGTACATTTTTTTTTTTTTTTTTGCCATAACATGAACAGTAAAGAATTTGATTCAGTGGGCATGAATTGAATTGGACTTGGTCCTTTCTGCCTCCACGGATACCACCTTCTAGCAGGAATTCAATGTTGTTCTCTATATTCTCTGATTGTCATCTCTACCGGTTATTAATCCTCTCAGGTATAACCCAGATTAACCCCCCTTGTCTGGACCTTGGGGCTTTCCTTCTCTGGAATGTCGGGGCTCTCTTTTTCACTCAGATTTTGCTCCTCTGTGAAGCTTTCCTTCATTTACTGCTCTTAGGGACTGATTTTGCCTTTCCTCAGATAATTGATATTACCAGCTTCAGAACTTTTATACTGTAATTCAACCATCCAACCTCAGTCCCTTGGATGCTTATGTTGGCTTCATTCACCGACCAGAGATTTGTTTTCCTCTATATATTGTCTCCTGCTCCATAACAATGTTCCTACTAAGGAAGGCCATGAGTTATTTTTAGTTAGGGAACAGGATGCTGGAGAGAACATTGGCCTAGAGGCTTGGACAAGCATTCATTGCAGTGTTGTAATCTTGTCTTCCTCAGTACGCATCAGAAAAAAATTATGAACGCTGGAACCTTGTCCAAGAGAGACTACACAAAATGTTCCCTGCCACTTCTAGCCTATGTTAGAGGGGTTGTGGTCAGTTGGATAGTCTGTCCTATGTTTCCTGGACTAAAATAACCCATACTTTCCAGGAGGTGCATCACCTTATTACCCATATCACAGGTGCAGTATTCTCTCCTCCCCGGGCCTCTAACAGGTGTATTGCACCCACTAATAATATCAAGCAATTTTACTGCGAATAACATGCTCATATACATCTTAGAATAAAAACATCAGGGTCTTTGTCTGTTAGTACATATGTTATTAGCATCGCTGCGGAATGCGGCAGAGGGGCGACAATGTATTTTGATACATCCCACCCATGGTCACTTCAATAGAGAAACAGTCGAAGCAGTATGGTGGGTATAGGAAATAAATTAAAAAGAGATCGGCATATGTGATTACAGTAAGCTAAATTGGAAAGGTGGAAATTAAACGTTAATGAAACTAATTGTGCCTGACTATTAACTCGTTTGAAGTGACTATGGTATAATTATTAACTATATTGGATAACTGTGACTATTGTGTTATTTAATGATAAAATCGAAGATTGTGATCTGATTATTGTGTATTGTTAACAAAATGTATTGTAATTTATGTTGTTAAACTTAATTGGCTAATTGCTGATTCTGCTACAAGTACGGAGGAGGTGAGGGACAGACCACACCACCTGACGAAGTCCAAGTGTGCGAAACGCGTTGGGCGTGGCTTAGAGGACGTGATGGAGACGCTGATGTCCATCACCGGGTCCGTGGAGTAAAGACGCTCATTGTACTGTGGTAATCAACAACATAGATCGGGCGGCTGGTTACTATCCGGAGTTTCAGTGGAACGGTCACTATGCTGATGGTTTTTATTCTAAGATGTATATGAGCATGTTATTTGCAGTAAAATTGCTTGATATTATTACTCACTGAATGCGCCCTCATCTTCTTTTCTTACACACACACATCCCCCCCACCACACAGACACAGTATATATAAAAAAAAAAATTGGGTCTGATTCAAAGATGTCTATGTCAGGCGCAAAGGAGCTATTATCTTGCAACTGCGGATCAAATGATTAGCGATTGTGGATGCACAGAGCATTTTCTGTATTCACAAAGTGAGTGACAGGTAGTTCGCATTTTGGGGAGATAACATGTACCTAGTTTCCAATAAGCCAATCATAGTTGTGATTGTCACTCAAGATTCAGACTGCCTTGATCATTGTCCTTGAGGCACCAGTGAATTTTAGTTTATTATGCTTTTCTTGTTAAATAGATCTTAAATTCTTAATAAGAGTTAGATTTACACTTTAAACCTTTCACTTCCAATAACGTGTCTACCGTATTTCAGGGCCTGTCTCGCACATACTGTAGTAGGCCATCAATATAAATCCCTTGTGGATGCCACCTGTTCTCTTTGTATTCTAAGCTATGATACACTTTGAGGGCCAAACATTACCTCTGATCAAATGAATATAATACATTGACACAAAGCCACAGACACCTATGTGTAACAAGATATCTACAAATATTTCAGTGTAAGCTAAACTAATTTTTAAGCAGTAAAAACACACGTGAAAGGCAGTTATAAAGCTAGAACAGGCTCAACACATTTCTGTACACGGATTTCTAAATGTCAGTCTGTTTCTTGAATTCTACTTTTTGTAGGGTCCCAGATGTAATGGATGCCCACCAGAGCAATTAAAGCCCCCCCCCCCCCCCCTTAGGGCGCTAGTGCCACATTTGCACACCCAACGTGACTGGGTTTAGCTGCAGAATAGTACTGACTAGGGCACCCAAGCTCCTGACACACCTCAGGAGGCGGCGAGCAGAAATGAGTGCTCCTGTGACTTCGTACCTGAACGGCGCAACAATTGGATTGCTCCATTGGTCGC
Source organism: Pseudophryne corroboree (assembly GCF_028390025.1). Lineage (NCBI taxonomy): Eukaryota > Metazoa > Chordata > Amphibia > Anura > Myobatrachidae > Pseudophryne > Pseudophryne corroboree. Next base: position 215,198,385 of record NC_086444.1, read on the forward strand.
CCAATAGAGATAGCTGTGGGCGCATACAATTGAATTGCCCCCCTTGAGTCCGAAGCAGGGTTGAGTATATGCCTGTTTGTTTAGCATATGCTCAATATATGAATGCACACAAATGTGCCCTTGTTGAGTCATATACTATTGGGACTCCTCAAAATGTATGACTGAAGAAGCGAAACTTCGGTAGGAAGAGGTATTTTTATTTTGGTAAAGTTCAACTGCGGGCCATGCAGACAAGCACGTAAGTTAATATACGTCTGTTAGGAGGTCTGTCATGGCTTTTACCAATGCCGATGTAGACGCTTCTTGAGATGTGTCTCTGCAGATGTGCTGAAATAAGTTATTTTTCTGAGCCTGTTTCTTCTGAATAATTTATCATTGTAATGCATCCTAACTAAAAGTAGATAAAAACTTTGCAGCAGTTTGTTGTATAAGCTTGCCTTCTAAACATCCTTTACTTTCTGTAATGAAGTAAGCAGACAGATTGCATGTCCACCCTCCTCTCATCTCAGATTTGCTGCTAGCGCTGTGTGACCTCCCTTCTTCCGCAGTCATGAGTAAATTAAATTTAGGAGTCACTCTCATACGAAAAAATGGTGGAAATTGGGACAGTCCACTGATCATGAAATTTCACACAGACCCTGGCAATGAAAGGGTTAAATAAATGAATTTTTAACAAAAACAACCAACCTATGCAGTTCGTAGGACATGTTATCTTCTGCCGAACAGTTGCGTTGTATTATTGTCGATGATGAAACAAGAAATGACTGCATTGGCATTTAAATACTGTAAACTCTTTATATGTGGACTGTGTACTTTTCGCTGTAGCGTGTATCTGTGATTATGTCCTCAGTGCTGACTTTCCCTAGGGAGAAAGCTGGGGTCGTGAAACAAATTTCAGGCAGAAAATAACTTGACATTCTTGAAGAAAATGTACTTTGCAAAAAGCACAATTACTGTGGGCAGTTACTACATTCTTATTCATGGTACATGTTTGTGTTACGACTTAAATATACAGGAAGACCTGTTACAGTATTTTATATATAATATATAGGTTTACACTATTTACATTCAACCTAAATAAATTATATATATATATATATATATACAGGTTGAGTATCCCTTATCCAAAATGCTTGGGACCAGAAGTATTTTAGATATCAGATTTTTCCGTATTTTGGAATAATTGCATATCATGGTGAGATATCATGGCCATGGAACCCTAGACTAAGCACAGAATGCATGTATGTTTCATATACACCTTATACACACAGCCTGAAGGTAATTTTTAGCCAATATTTTTAATAACTTTGTGCATTAAAGAAAGTGTGTGTACATTCACACAATTCATTTATGTTTCATATACACCTTATACACACAGCCTGAAGGTCCTTTATTACAATATTTTTAATAACTTTGTGTATTAAACAAAGCTTGTGTACATTGAGCCATCAGAAAACAAAGGTTTCACTATCTCACGCTCACTCAAAAAATTCCATATTTCGGAATATTCTGTATTTCGGAACATTTGGATATGGGATACTCAAAGTGTATATATGTATATGTGTGTGTATGTATATATATATATATAAATAAATAATAATATACTGGGACCTTGTGTTTAGATCTTACCAGGGCTACGTCTGTATATTTTTATCACGAGTTTGCGCCATACTTGCCTATGCTCCCTCATTCTGCAGGAGACTCCCTGAAATAGAAGCAATCTCCCTGACTCCCTGAATAGTCCAGCAATATCCCTAATTGCACCTCAACCCCATTGTGCAACTGTTACATTCTTGAGGGGGGGGGACAAATCACAGATACAAACATTCAAATGGGAACATCAGTGCCATTTCCCTGCATTGGTTATAAGACACAATGATCCATATGGCTACATGCATTTTAAATAAAGTTTCTTGTGGCCAAGTAACTAACTTTGGGGCTCATTTACATTTGGATGGAAATCATGTTTCTGACACGCCTCTCAGATGTAGCAGTACATATCCGCACTGATAGGTGTTACTTTCACATCTCCCTGAAATGCTTTTTCAAAAGTAGGCAAGTATGGTTTGCGCTGTGTACATCAGTTCCTGAAACCAACTCTCTGCGCTGTGGTGATTGATAATATATGCCAACTTGATTCAGCAAGTAGTGTATTGCACAAGTAAAGATGGAAGGTTGCTATCTTTATTCCTTTTCCTACAGTAGGTATCTGGCATAAAAGGAATACAGACAGCAACTTTCCGTCTTGAGAAGCACTATAGATTCCAGTTTTCAAGTACTTTTTATATGTTCTTTCACATAACCTTGTTGAACTCTCTCACTGAGGGAGAATATTGACATTTATTATTTTGAAGAGTACCTATATGAGATGCTTATTTACTCATAGTTGCTCTACTGTACTAGTCTCTAGTACCTCTGATGGGAGGCTATTCCACTTGTCTACTACCTTGAAGTCATTTTTTCTCAAATTTCCCATGAGCCTACCTCCCTACAGTTTCAGCTCACGTGCTCTTGTTCTGTTACTTTTCTTCCTTTGACAAAAGTTTCCCTCCCGTACTTTGATATATTTGAAAGTTCCTATCATCTCGCCGTGCATGCTAGATGTATAAGGACACATCTGTAGGGGCAAAGAAAGTAGAAGGAGACTGGAAAAGCTGAGAAAATGGCTAAGTAACAGGCGCTAATGTATCAAAAACTAAATTTACAAATTCCACAATGCTCTGTTTACTTAAAATATTGAGTACAATACTTTACATCTGTTTTAGTGAATCCTGAGTGAATGTTTAGTTCTGTCCTCTGGTCCTTGATAGCCCTCTTAATTCGGATTCACTAAAAGGGATGTACTCAATATATAAAGTAAACAAAGTATTGTGGTTTTTGTAAATTTATTTTTGACAAACTAGCGCCTGTTACTTAGCCATTTTTCTCAACTTTTCTAGTACTTTGTTTTATAGTGAATGTTACATTCTTTTGAGGATTTTGGCTTATCTGCAGGCTGCTTTGCACAATCTTTGGAGAACGCTTAAATTTTTTATTATTCAAAGAAGACTGGGAGACCAAAAAGAAAACAAACTATCATAAGAGAAAGTAAGGCTATTACACTTGTGAGGTAATCTCAGGTTGATACAGTATGTACCTATTATTAAAAGACCTTCCAAACTAAAAAGAGACAGAACAAATCAAAACCTGGTTGTTTATACAGACGCTTGAAAATGCACCCCCTATAAACTGATAAACGCTAAACAAATAACTAAACCCGCCTATTTATTTTTACTAATATGATTTATTCATAATGTGCCACAAGGGGTCCGCAGTGCCTTACAAAGTACATAAACAGGAACAGAATGAACATAACAAAGAAAAGAAAAAAGAATTGCAATACAAAACGTTGATATGGAGGACGAGGTTTATAAAAATTGCTGTATTAGCGGGCATAAGACCCAATTAGGCAGTTGGACAGCAAAAAACCAAAGTTTGGGGCTGTTGTCGGCAGTGTGGAGATGATGGTATAAGTAAGGGAAGGAAAAGGACAAGAGCGAAAAGGCCCCTGCTTATGAGAGCTTACAAAGTAAAAGTGAGTGGCAGACAGACATGTATTGGCGTATTAATAGCTTCCTCAGACTTGGAGGAGCCAGGTGGCTTGCGGACGCTGGGGTCTGCAGGGGCTATTGCTACACCACTGCCTGGACCTGTAGATACTTGTCTGCGGTTCTGTTGCTTCTGCCCCATTGAAAATGTCTCTCACAAAACGGCCATTTTGGGAAGAACATTTTTAATGGGGGCAGGAGCTACAGGACTGCAGACCCACTGCTGCGGCATGAGGGTAATCCCCTGACAACAAGCCAAACCCCTGATAAGAAGCAGGTTGTTTACAATGTGGGCAGGCGCAATGGGACCGCAGACACGTGGCGGCGCCTGGGGAATTTCCTGACAACGAGCAGAACTAATGACAATGAGCATGATTTACAGGAATTATCCCTCTAAATAAATATGCCTAATTTCTCTTACGTCCTAGAGGATGCTAGAGTCCACATTAGTACCATGGGTACAGACGGGTCCACTAGGAGCCATTGGCACTTTAAGAGTTTGAGAGTGTGGGCTGGCTCCTCCCTCTATGCCCCTTCTACCAGACTCAGTTTAGAAAATGTGCCCGGAGGAGCCGGTCACAGCTAGGGGAGCTCCACAGAGCTTCTTTAGTAAAAGTTTTTATTTTAGAGTTATTTATTTTACAGGGAGGCTGCTGGCAACAGTCTCCCTGCTTCATGGGACTAAGGGGGGGGGGGGGGTCCGGCCTGCGAGGTCTGAGACACTATTTCCGCTGACAGGACACTGAGCTCCTGAGGGGATAGAACGATCCCTGCCACAGGGGATCGCTCTCCCTGGCAGCATGCCGCCACCCCCTTACAGAGCCAGAAGATCAGTGTTGAGTTAGTCACCGCCCCCCTAGCAAGCGGGGGGCCGGTGTGAAGATGGCGGCAACAGGGTATGCAGTGCAGTACTAACTGCACTCCGGGGCTCAGTGGTACATACTACGGCGCTGTGAGGGGCGCCCTGAGCCAGCACCTACACCGTACACTGACCTCTCAAGCCTGTCAGGGTCCCGGGATCTCTGCCAGCATAAATCCTCAGGCCAGTATAATCCTATGAAGAGCGGGAAGACAGCGCCATTAAGGGGGCGAAGCTTCTCAGAGCGGACCAGCAGCGTTCAGCCCCATTTTCCTGCCTGCAGAAACGCTGTCAGCGATGTGCAGTCCCTCCAGAGCAGCTTCAGCTATCTCTCATGGTACCAGGGGGTTGTAGAAGGGGGAGGGGAGGCTGTGTAAAGACTGTGTAACCTATTAAGGTACACAGTCAGTGCTGGTTTAGGGTCTCCCTATACCGGAAAACACTGTGTGTGGGTTGGCTCCAATCTCTGTGTTTCTCTTGCCATTCTTGGGGGTGAAACTCTGTCTGTCCTCCCCTGTGTGTGTGTGTGGAGTGTCTGTGGTCACCATTAAGCTATGTCCAGGGACTCTGTGTCATATGCTGCAGAGGATATGTCCTCTCAGGATGATCCCATTCCATGTAATCAGGATTGCACTGTTTTAGCACAGATACCAGCAAGAGAGCCTGAATGGTTATCCCCTATCAAATCCATGATTTCTCAGATTTCTACTAGGGTTGCACAGAATGAATCTGCAACTCAGGTTTTACATAACTCTATGGCAGTTTGGTCCGGTTCTGTTACCTCAGGGCCCCCCTCAGGAGTTTCCCATAAACGTGCTCATGCACAGATTTTGCAGGATGACACGGATACCGACTCTGACACGGCAGACGGTGATGGGGATGTGCTTAGGGGGGCCGCATCTCTTGCTAAAGGGGTGCAGTTGATGATAGAGGCTATATGGGATGTGTTGAATATTGCAGATACAACACCGGAGCAGGTTGAGGAGGCTTACTTCACTGAAAATAAGAAAGCCTCGCTAACCTTCCCTGCGTCCAAAGAATGAAATGCTATATTTTAGAAAGCATGGGATAACCTGAAGAAAAAATTCCAGATCCCTAGAAGGGTTCTGGTTGCTTTTCCCTTCCCTGAGGAAGATAGGAAAAAATGGGAAAACCCACCCATAGTGGACGCGTCTGTATACAGACTCTCAAAAAAGGTGGTTTTACCTGTTCCAGGATCTACCGCCTTAAAGTAGGTTGTACTTTCTGGGAATGATCCTTGACACGGAAGTGCAGAGGGTGTTTCTTCCAGAGGAAAAAGTGTTGGTGATTTAAACAATGGTCCGGGATGTCCTGAAGCAAACCCGGGTGTCTGCTCATCAGTACAGGAGGTTTCATGCTCGGTCCTTCCAATTGGATCTCCTGGACAAGTGGTCGGGATCCCATCTACACATGCACCAGAGAATACGTCTGTCGCCAAAGGCCAGGATTTCACTCCTCTGGTGGCTGCAATTACCTCACCTTCTGGAGGGCCGCAGGTTCGGGATTCAGGACTGGATCCTTCTAACTACGGATGCAAGTTCCGGGGCTGGGGCACAGTCACTCAAGGGGAAACCTTCCAAGGAAGGTGGTCAAGTCTGGAAGCCGGCCTGCCGATAAACATTCTGGAACTAAGAGCAATCTACAATGGTCATCTCCAAGCGGCCCATCTTCTGAGAAATCAGGCCATTCAAGTGCAGTCAGACAATGTAACGACAGTGGCTTACATAAACCGAAATGGCGGAACGAAGAGCAGAGCTGCAATGTCAGAGGTAACGAGAATCAACCTCTGGGCAGAAAAATACGCGTTGGTGCTGTCCGCAATCTTCATTCCAGGAGTAGACAACTGGGAAGCGGACTTCCTCAGCAGACACGATCTCCATCCAGGGGAGTGGGGTCTCCTTCCGGAGGTGTTCGAGGAGGTAACAGATCTTTGGGGTGCACCCCAAATTGACATGATGGCCTCTCGTCTCAACAAGAAGCTTCGGCGGTATTGTTCTAGGTCGAGGGACCCGCGAGCAGTAGCGGTGGACGCCGTAGTGTCTCCGTGGGTGTTCCAGTTGGTGTACGTGTTTCCTCCATTTCCACTCATTCCAAGAGTTCTCAAACTCATAACCAGAACAGAAGTTCAGGCAATCCTCATTGCTCCGGATTGGCCAAGAAGGGCTTGGTACGCGTATCTTCTGGATCTACTGCTAGAAGAGCCTCGGCCTCTTCCTCTTCAGGAGGACCTGCTGCAGCAGGGGCCGTTCGCCTATCAAGACTTACCACGGCTACGTTTGACGGCATGGAGGTTAAACGCCAGATACTAGCTCAAAAGGGCATTCCGAACAAGGTTATTCCTCCCCTGATACAGGCTAGGAAAGGAGTAACGTCAAAACATTACCATCGTATTTGGAAAAAATATGTATCTTGGTGTGAGTCCAAGAAGTTTCCTGCGGTGGAGTTTCAACTGAGACGTTTTCTCCTCTTCCTGGAAACAGGTGTGGATATGGGCCTGAGGTTAGGATCTATAAAGGTCCAGATTTTGGCCCTCTCCATTTTCTTCCAGAAACAGTTGTCTTCCCTCCCTGAGGTTCAGACTTTTTTGGAGGGAGTTCTGCACATCCAACCTCCCTTTGTACCGCCTATGGCACCTTGGGATCTTAACGTGGTGTTTCAGTTCCTCCAGTTGGACTGGTTTGAGCCTCTACAGGAGGTTGAGGTCAAGTTTCTCACGTGGAAGGCTGTCACTTTGTTGGCCTTAGCTTCTGCTAGACGTGTGTCGGAGTTGGGGGGCTTTGTCATGTAAAAGCCCATACTTCATCTTCCATGAAGACCGAGCTGAGCTTCGGACACGTCAGCAGTTTCTTCCGAAGGTTGTGTCGGCATTTCATATCAACCAACCTATTGTGGTGCCAGTTGCGACTGACTCCTCAATTTCATCAAAGTCCTTGGATGTTGTAAAGGCTCTAAAGATATATGTGAGGAGGACTGCTCGTCACAGAAAATCGGACACTCTGTTTGTCCTGTATGATCCCAAGAAAATTGGGTGTCCTGCTTCTAAGCAGACGATCTCTCGCTGGATCAGGTTCACTATCCAGCATGCGTATTCTACGGCAGGCTTGCCGTGTCCTACGTCTGTTAAGGCCCACTCTACTCGTAAGGTGGGTTCTTCCTGGGCTGCTGCCTGGGGTGTCTCGGCCTTACAACTCTGCCGAGCAGCTACTTGGTCGGGGTCAAACACGTTCGCAAAGTTCTACAAGTTCAATACTTTGGCCTCTGGCCTCTGATGACCTTAAGTTTGGTCAATTGGTTCTGCAGGAGCCTCCGCGCTCTCCCTCCCATTCTGGGAGCTTTGGTACATCCCCATGGTACTAATGTGGACCCCAGCATCCTCTAGGACGTAAGAGAAAATAGAATTTTAAATACCTATCGGTAAATCCTTTTCTTGCAGTCCATAGAGGATGATGGGCGCCCGCCCAGCTCTTCGTGTGGTTATTTCGTTCAGTACTGCTTAGTTCTAGGTTAAGTACTGTTTTGTTACTTGGTAAGTAATCTTGTTCAGCCGTTGCTGATGTTTCAAGCTAGTTAGCTTGGTTACCATGTGTGTGAGCTGGTGTGAATCTCGCCACTATCTGTGTAAAATCCTTCTCTCGAAGATGTCCGTCTCCTCGGGCACAGTTTCTAGACTGAGTCTGGTAGGAGGGGCATAGAGGAAGGAGCCAGCCCACACTCTCAAACTCTTAAAGTGCCAATGGCTCCTAGTGGACCCGTCTTTACTCATGGTACTAATGTGGACCCCAGCATCCTCTACGGACTTCGAGAAAAGGATTTACCGGTAGGTAATTAAAATCCTATTTTAACATTTACTACATTTATTGAAATGTTTACATTTTTTTTTCTCCTTTAGATAATCTGTGTGTTTTTGAGGAAACTATGATTTTAAGATGAATATATTTTTGCAGGTGTTCTTGCGGTTACACAGGATTTACGATATACTGAAATGTGGACTATGGGGGTAATTCTGAGTTGATCGCAGCAGGATTTTTGTTAGCAGTTGGGCAAAACCAAGTGCACTGCAGGGGAGGCAGATATAACGTGCAGAGAGAGTTAGATTTGGGTGTGGTGTGTTCAATCTGCAATCTAAATTGCAGTGTAAAAATAAAGCAGCCAGTATTTACCCTGCACAGAAAGAAAATAGCCCACCCAAATCTAACTCTCTCTGCACATGTTATATCTGCCCCCCCTGCAGTGCACATGGTTTTGCCCAATTGCTGACAAAAATCCTGCTGCGATCAATTTGGAATTACCCCCTATGACAGTAGTCCACATTTCCATGAAAGTGCTTATCCTGAAATATTAGTGAAGAGAGATTATAAGAGAACTAATCAGACAGAAAACCACTTGTAAATAAGGAAGAGAAGAACAGAAGGGATAGGCAATCAAGGTGGTTACTAAGAGAACATACAGTAATAGTAATTTAATTTTCATCACCCATTATTGCACAAATTATAGAGAGCGGTGCAAAATGCTACATAGACATTTACCACTTTTATCTATAAACCTAATTCTAGGGCATGTAATTGCAGATTTGTCTGTAGAAAAGGGATTTCTCTCTTTTTCCATACTGTAACAAGAAGGGAAAAGACAGTTGGGTGACAGTGAATGATATGAATAAATATAAAGCTAATAGGGGCGTTTGTTGTGCTGTTTATTATACAGAAAAAAAAACATTTATCAGTCACATTACTGGGCAGCTTTTTCAGAGTACATTATAATAGTAATTCCATCCATGTAATCTACGGTGCATCCGGAAAGTATTCACAACGCTTCACTTTTTCCACATTTTGTTATGATACAGCCTTATTGCAAAACGGAATAAATTAATTTTTCACCTCAAAATTCTACACACAATAACACATAATGACTACACGAAAATTATAGTATAAGTATTCACAGCCTTTGCTATGAAGCTCAAAATTGAGGTCAGGTGCAGCCGGTTTCCACTGCTGATCCTTGAGATGTTCCTACAGCTTAATTGGAGTCCACCTATGGTAAATTCAGTTGATTGGAAATTATTTGAAAAGGCATACACCTGTCTAAGCGGGATATTTACTAAGCAGTGATAAGAGCGGAGAAGTGAGCCAGTGGAGAAGTTGCCCATGGCGACCAATAAGCACTGAAGTAACATCTATAATTTGCATACTATAAAATTATACAGAGCTGCTGATTGGTTGATGGGACAACTTCTCTACTGGCTCACTTCTCTGCTCTTATCACTGCTTAGTAAATGTCCCCCTATATAAGGTCCTACACTTGTCAGTGCATGTCTGAGCACAAACCAAGCATGAAGTCAAAGAAATTGTCTGTAGACCTCCGAGACAGGATTGTCTTGAGGCACAAATCTGGGTCTCACTGAGCACAGTGGCCTCCATCATCCATAAATGGAAGAAGTTCGGAACCACCAGGACTCTTCCTAGAGTCGGCCGGACGTCTAAACTGAGCGATCAGGGGAGAAGGGCCCTAGTCAGGGAGGTAACCAAGAACCCGATGGTCACTCTGACAGAGCTATAGCATTTCTCTGAGGAGAGAGGAGAACCTTCCAGAAGGACAACCATCTCTGCAGCAATCCACCATTCAGGCCTGTATGGTAGAGTGGCCAGACTGATGCAACTCCTTAGTAAAAAGCACATGGCAGCCTGCCTGGAATTTGCCAAAATGCACCTGAAGGACTCTCAGACCATGAGAAACAAAATTCTCTGGTCTGATGAGACAAAGATTGAACTCTTTGGCGTGAATGAAAGGCATCATGTTTGGAGGAAACCAGGCACCACTATTCTCCAGGCCAATACCAGCCCTACCAGTGAAGCGTGGTGGCAGCATCATGTGGGGATGTCAGGATAGAGGGAAATGCAGCAATGTACAGAGACATCCTGGATGAAAACCTGCTCCAGAGCACTCTTGACCTCAGACTGGGGCGACGGTTCATCTTTCAGCAGGACAACGACCCCAAGCACACAGCCAAGATAGTAAAGGAGCGGCTACAGGACAGCTTTGTGAATGTCATTGAGTGCCCCATGCCAAAGCCCAGACTTGAATCCGATAGCACATCTTTGGAGACATCTGAAAATGGCTGTGCACCGACACTTCCCATCCAACCTGATGGAGCTTGAGAGGTGCTGCAAAGAGGAATGGGTGAAACTGCCCAAAGATAGGTGTGCCAAGCTTGTGGCATCATATTCAAAGACTTGAGGCTGTAATTGCTGCCAAAGGTGTATCAACAAAGTATTGAGCAAAGGCTGTGTATACTTATGTACATGTGATTTCTTAGTTTTTTTATTTTTAATAAATTCGCAAAAATCTCAAAAACACTTTTTTCACGTTGTCATTATGGGGTATTGTGTGTACAATTTTGAGGGAAAAATGAATTTATTCCATTTTAGAATAAGGCTGTAACATAACAAAATGTGGAAAAAGTGAAGCGCTATGAATACTTTCCGGATGCACTGTACGTTTTGTCATGCCCATTGAATAAACAATATTAGGGTGAAACCACCCCCACGTGTAAAGGGATGTTTTAGGTTACATATGGGACGCAGAGGCGGATTTAGACCTTATAGGGCCCTAAGCAAGACACCAATTTGGGGCCCCCCTCCCACAAACAATCCATATTGCTGACAGCCTGCCGTGGTCCGGAAGTATTTCAGCCATCCCAACACAATCATAAATGCCCTACTAATAGGGGATGGGGGACCTGCTACAATAATTGGGAGGGGTGCTGCTATATAATGCAGTCACCTTAATGGGTGTAATAATAAGTGTTATAAGATATAATGCCTATTCTTACATTCATCATTGTGGCTGTACTATACATCAGCGCCTCCCTCTCCCCCTCACTGACTTTAGCAGCCTAGCAGGTCCCCCATAGACACACAGAATGTGACGGCAGATAAGAAACCACTTGGCCCGTGTACACACAAACACTAGGGTTCATTTTTGTCAGGTTCCAATTAACCTACCAGTATATTTTTGGATTGTGGAAGGAAACCAGAATACACGCAAGCACAGGGAGAATAAACAAACTCCTCACAGTTAGGGTTATGGTTGGAATCGACCCCATGACCTTAGGGGGTCATTCCGACCCGTTTGCATGCAGCGGTTCTTCGGTGCGAACGGGTCGGGACTGCGGCTGCTTGGCGCCCGCAATTCGTACACGCGTCGTTGCCTGGCGACGCCGACAGCGCTGAAAGTCATCGCAGTGGCGATCGCAAGAAGATTGACAGTGGGGAGGCGTTCCGGGGCGTCTACTCACCGTTTTCCGGGCGTGGAGATCCGAACACAGGCGTGTCCAGGCGTTTGGAGGGCGGATGTCTGACGTCAATCCCAGGACCTTCGTCGCTGGATCCGTCTTACAGGGTAAGTTGGTCTGACTCTGGTCTTGTTTTGCAGGAAACTTTTTTAGCATAACAGGGCTGCACAAGCGATCGCAGCCCTGCTATGCTAAAATCCACTCCCCCATAGGCGGCGTGTAGTTGATCGCACGAACAGCAAAAAGTTGCTACGTGCGATCAACTCAGAATGACCACGTTAGTGCTGTGAGGCAGTAATGTAAAGCAGTCAACGTTTAAGTTTCTTTTGATAATAATGTGTTGGAGTCTCACCGCACTGCTCAGGGTTAGTAAGGGTACCACTGCAGCTATCTACCTTTCCCTAGAAGTAGCAGATTCCGCCAGTGCAGGGCCAGATTAAGATCAGTGTGAGGGCCCCAGCAATAAATTTGGCTTCTCTGTCTGCTGTGGTCCCTCCATTTCCAAGAACAGCTGCATTGCCCATATGTTTCTATGGGGGCTGCTGGATTTACCAAGTTCCGGAATGCGAGTTACCCTATGCAGTTTTGTTTGGGAGACTGATCTGGTTGGCGCAGGTGCAGTAGCGCAGCTGATGGGGCAAAGGAAGTAGTATGTTCACAATGCATTCTTATATTTGTTCTCTGTGATCGGAGATGCTGTCCTGGTGACTCACCAATGGTACTGTACATCCTAGCAAAGAAAGATTTGGTATTGCTGCAAATCGTAGCTATAAGGATTCCGTTATTTTCGGGGGCAGACCGCAAGTAACAACAAATGGGCTCCACTCCCCCCCCTTACTCTCCCCTTTACTTCTGTTACTGCAGTAACACCACCTCCGATACATACAAAAGATATTGGAGTAATGGGGATACAATTGTGCGGACCAATATGGTATGGTATAGGGTTCCGGTCAGTGGCGTAAGTTCGTACCAGGCGCCCGGAGGCGAAAGTCAGGAAGTGTCCCCTCCCTGGATTTCTGATACATTTTTATGAATTGATACCTGCTGCAGTCTCTTAGGGTCCCCACATACACACACATGTATACACACACACGCACGCACACACACACACACACGCACACACACACATATATACGCTGGGTGTGATATGCTTTGCCGGCATTTGTGATGACCGACCGCAGCATCCCAAAGGAGAGAATCTAACCCAAACCCTCCCCCGGGGTGCCCAAACCTAAACCCTTCCATCCCCTGCAACCTAACACTAACCCTCCCCTGTGGTGCCTAAACCTAACCCCCTCCTAGCAGCCTACACCTAACCCTTCCCCACTCCCGCCCCCCGCAACCTAACCCTAACAATCCCCGGGGGTACCTAAAGCCCCCGCGGGCTAACAGTACAGTGGGGCACATCCTTATGATAGAGTTGCCATACTGGCTTTGGCATTCCTGCTTATGTCACACACTATGTCCAGGACATAACAGTGCAGAGGGGTAGCCTAGTAAGTGCCGCAGAGTACCCGGTTACTAGATGTAGACACACCTGTCAGGGGCAGGCTGCACCATGCAGTGAGGGTACTTTTCTTCTCCAGTGAGTCAGTCCTACAGGTACCGTGCAGGTTCTTTTCCCCGGGAGCCACAGTTGCCGTCTCTGCCCTCCGTCGGGAGCTGCAGCCTTCAGTCCCCTGGGATCCGCCGCCTCTGCCGTCCGCTGGAAGCCGCTGCATCTGTCCCCTGGGACCCGCCGCCTATGCCCTCCGCTGGGAGCCGCAGCCTCTGTGCCCTGGGATCCGCCGCCTCTGCCCCTCTGTCGGAAGCTGCTGCATCTGTCCCTGGGACCCGCCACCTCTGCCCTCCGCCGGGAGCCGCAGCCTCTGTGCCCTGTGTCGCGCCGCCTTGCCCTCCGCTGGAAGCCACTGCATCTGTCCCCTGGGACCCACCGCCTTTGCATAAGTGAATAATGAGAACAGATCAGGACGGGGGACCCAGGTGAATAGCAGGCTATGTGCGGAACAGGGGACAATGGAAGAAGTGCCCCCTTCAGGGCTGACGCCCGGCGGCGTATGACTCCATTGTCTCCGGGAGTTCCGCCTGTGGTTCCGGTATAAAAGATAGATAGTGTCTAGTTAGACCATTTGACCTGTCGACCTTTTGACCTGTCGACCTATTTCATGTCGACCTTTTGACCCTGTCGACCTAATGTCTGTCTAACATATGGTGTCTATCTATTGACTGTCTAACTAGACACTGTCTATCTATCAAACGGATACCATGGTATAGTACTCACCAAGTGATTCCATCCATGTCCATAGGTCCCATGGTGTCCGCTGGTCAACTACTCCTTAATGAGTGTGCAAGTGAGTGGTGTTACAAGGAGCATTGTGGAGACTTGTCATTCCTACTTGCAGCCTGTCATCTCAGCTGCTTGGAACACCATAAGTAATACAAGAAATGGAAATTGTAAAGCATAAAAAAAATAAAAAAAACAATTTACAAATGTGCACATAGAAAAAAGTTACACTATATGCAGGGTATGTGGGACATTTTCACAGGTGTGCTACATAGTACTGCTTGTTGAAATTGTCAGGGGTTTATATAATTTAATTCATCCTACAGCACAGTATGTTATAGATGTGGGTTGTGAACTCGGCACTTCCGGGTATCGCCGTGGCAGCCCGCACATTCGGACTCCAATGCACTCTAATGACGGATCCCATGCACATGTGCGGCAATGCGTTATTGACCTCCCCAGCATTAGAGGTCTATGCACATTAACAACCACTGCCCGCTTGCCACCTAAACACAACCGGGTCCGGCGTCGGCAGGCCAGCGGTAGCAGCGGGCGAGTATGTGAGCGAGCGGGTGGACCCCTGGGACCCTCCAGGCCCTAGGCGCTCGCTTGTGTTGCCTAGCGGTAAATCCACTACTGATGTGTCCTGTCAGGAGTACTGGTAAGATTCATGTAATATCCAAACATTTTCTGAAAACTGCCTAAATAGTAACTATGTGCCCGATTCAGCTTCTATTGCATTTTGGCAATTTCAGCACTTCTGCACATGTGCGCACGCTGGTGAGCGCATGTGCAAGGTCTTAAACTGTGATCGCAGTCCAAGTCCTGTCAGGGGCGGTGATGGGGCGTCGACACCGCGTTTTGTGGGCGTCTACGCACCATTTAAGGAGCGCAGTCCAGACAACGCAGGCGTGTCTGAACCGTTTGCGGGGTGGGCCGCGGTGGCTGCGTGACGTCACAAGCAGCCACTGCAACTCAAAAGATGGCTGCCCTCTGACTGCCTTTGCAGCTAGGCTACGTAGGCAGGAGGAAATCTTAATCATGGAAGCTTATTGCTGTATAGTGATGCTCTCGCATGTTAGCGAGAGGCAGAGCGCTGGTGGCTGGCTACTGGTGTCCTCCCAGACTGGTTGGGAGCTGTGTGGAGACTTATGAGCCTACACCTGTCAGTACTTGTGTATATGGTGCAGCATCATTATAGTCTGCCCATTACAGATATACAGAATGTATATTTATAAAAGGTTAACGCTACACACACACTCACACACACAGCACGACAGAGCTCTGACTCCCAGCAGTAGGGCTCTCAGAAACATGGCTGCTGCTGTGTGAGTAGCGACCTCTCCCCTAATATAATCTCGGCCCTGGTGTCCGTCATTTTGACGGGCTTTTAATTCTTAGTCTATATATACATAAGATACACCCTTTCCCTACTGCAAGGTTTAACATGGTTAGCATTGGAAGCAACAATGAGGTGTGATACTATAAAAACAACCAGTTCACCCACTGACCTAACCTACTTTTGTACTTTTTAAAACTTGAAATCACCAATATAATTTTCAGCTTGAGCGAGGCTTCTCGGCAATCCCTTGTGCTGGCGTGGCTGCAGCCTCTGTCTTGGGTCATTTGGGAAAAGAATGTTTTCAAGTCATATACTCGGTCCCCAAATACAAGTGTTGCGGGATATCTTAACATTGCCATTTGTCAGGTGTTGTAACATCAAAGTGAAGTTTGGTCACTGTTCATATGGCACATTTTTCTTAAAAAGAAAGGCTATTCTTTTTTTATTTTATTTTTTTATATCTTTTGAAGATTTCATAACACATAGGAATTAATACAATTCTTGGTGATGAATGATTCCAACTCACAAAGCACTCTTCCCCGACGGTGAGGACCTGGGAATGATCATTTGTCGCCTCCATTGCAACCCAACCAGACAAGTGGCGGGATGTAATGAAGTCCAAGTTCGGTGGCTGTGCAGTATACTGGCCAAACTGAGACTTTTTGTTAAAGGGGCAATCATGTACAAGGCATGGTTTAGCCTTGTACATGATTGCCCCTCTAAAAAAATGTCCCAGTTCGTCCGGCATCCCGCTTGGCCGCCGATTCAGACTTCATTACATCCTTTCCCAGATATTCAACGAGCACTTGGATGTTGACCTGCAGTCTTAAATACACTTTGACGGCACACAGGGCTCTCCAGCCTCAGGGCCCTCCCTCTGAAAAGCTTTGTGATGTAATTTGTAGACTTCACTACTACAAAACCAAAGAAGAGAGTCTTAAAGGCCAGATCTACTGGGGATTTGGAATTCAGTTGTCATCTCATTCAGGTCTTTTGGAACCTTTTCACTGAGAAACCTTTAACAGAAATGGATTCTTTGCCCCCACACAGATAAGCTCAACGGTAAAGTTTTACATTTCAGATTGAGATTTAATCTTAGCATCCGAGGTACTTACAGTGGGAAGCTCACATTTTGAAAGATTGAGGATCACTCTGTTTTGTTTGAAGCTCTTGGCCTTCATCAGTAATCCATACCAAATTGGCTTCAATACTTGGAGCCTCCTACTCTTCTCATTCCATAAAGGGAGGCCTAATGATAACTCTTGTAACCTGATTTCTTTATGTTGCTCTCTATGTTACTTTGTAGATCAGGATGTCGTGTTACGTTCTGTCTGTTTTTTAGATGAATCTTGAATTCTACACCTTTTTGTTTGTCACTTTTTTTTCTTTACATTTTTCAGATTTTTGTTACTAGGACTTTCTGACCTGCTCTACTGTACCTTCACTTAGATTCCTCCTCCCATTCAGAGATTTATTCAGATCGTAACCTCAGGTTCAGTGGATTAGCTGTTAGCTTAATTACATATTTGATATAGGTATCACGTTCATTAATATCCCCTTAATTATTCACTTTTGTTTGTCTATAGACCATGGATCCTCAAAAAGTCCTCATGGCTATTCCGCTCTGTGCTCACTACATGTACATGGTCAGATACAGTGTGTATGTCACAATTCTTAAATTTTTTTTTTTTGACCAGTCTTTGGGTTAAATAACTCCTCCCAAGATTTCATTGCTATATGTGGTTTTTATTCTGTGTTGTCATGTAACTCCTGCTCATGTGAACTCTGACGTCACTATATATAGTTTGCTCATCTAGCCTGCTACTTGAATTACACTGTGCAGTGTTCTCTGCCGTACTGTAGATCTCCTAGCTCCAGCATTTACTTTGTGTATCCTTTCTGTGAATCTGCTGGTGACTATTTTGGCTTGTTCCTAGTTCTCGTCTCTGCCCCATGGATTGCTACCTGGTTGTCTGTTTGGTGTTTGACCACTGGGTTCGTGACCTGACTATTGCACCAATTATTGATTCTGCACTGTGATGCCCTATTAATGTTGACCAGTCCCTTATGTCCATTCTACTGATGTGTTCATGCACACACCACACTAATAGTGGTCTCTTGGGACTACAGCTTGGTTTCTACACACATCAAAGTTCATCCCTCCTTGTGGGGAGCTCTGGTGAAAACCGGCAGTGGGTAGACATTCCCAGATATTATTACCTTGATTGGTACAAAATCATACGGTTTCCAATAAATGTGACTGTGATCTTGTTACTCTGTATTAGAGATGTGCAGCTACCCTCAAGTTTTGTTTATTCCAAAACCGCCATCAAGTGTTTTGATTTGGTTTTGGAGTCTTCAAAATTGATTAAAAAAAAAAACCCATCTAAAATCATGTCATTTGAACCCATTTCGTTCCTACGATATTATTAACCTCAATGGTATTAAATTCCAGTGTTTTCAGTCAGTTTTCACCACCTCACAGCTCACGATATTCTTCGCCAATATTGGCCAAAGGCTGGCTGGTTAAACTAAGCAACAGAGCAGCGGCACAAACATGCTGCAGTAATTTTTAAAGAATATAGCACATCTATGAAACATTGCGGCATAGCAGTGGCAGACAGGATGGCAGTTTAATAAACTATACGATCCCATATAAAGAATGTTTTCAAAAGAAGAGGCCCCAGAGCAGTACAGGGAAATGAAGGTAGAGTATGTAGCGGCAGGTAGGTAAGGATTAATTGATTGAATAGAATTAAATACATTTGATAATCTATTTTGCAGCAACTGAGAAAAGGCCATAACAGAATATAATGTTACTAGCCAAGGATTCCTGACACGGGTTGAAAAAGAAGCCAAGAAAATTAATAGTTGCACTGCAAAGCTGGAGACTCCAAATCAGCCTATGTTACACACTAATAAATAAGGAGGTTGAACTGCTGGCCATATTACCCACCCTCCTTCCTAATTGAGTAACACACCCCTGTAGTACATTTATGAGGAGCACCAGAGAGTCTGATTATGAGGGATAATATCATGTTTTTTTTCTCCTAAAGCTATTCCACCAGTGGTGCATGACACCCGTATGTCGTATATCTTAAAAAGGACACGCACAGTTTAACCAAACACTTCAGTGAAGGGGTCTGCCACTTTTATGGCTGAGGTGCTTGGGTTGCTTGGGCCCCAACAAACCAATCACTAATGAGCTTTAAGGCAGCTAGCAGTGTTGTTATTAATCCTCACATTTGGAACATGTCAGACTCAGACATAGCTAATGTAAACACACCCCTAGACTCTTCTCAAAGATTTTTGAAGTTCCTAACCACACAGTTTGTTCATCAGTCTTAGTGGTGGTGGGTGGGGGGGCACTGATTTGCTGTTTTAAAGGTGATGCATCTAGGTGTTGAATGCAAGGTTACAGATGATGCCTGATTTTGTTTGGCCCTGGGTATCACAAATTCCTCAATAGGCCTTTTATTGCAAGAAACAGCAGTAGCAGGACCACCACTCACAAAAAAAGGTCATGATCTGAGCCTTTCTTTAACACTGAGTGGTGTATGGCATGTTGAAAATTTTACAGTTTTCGGCAGTAAATCTTCTCATATTTAGAGGTAATGTTTCCTTAACCATTGTGAAATGCTCTTTAGTTTTGACGTGCCGTTTTGTACACCTACTTTCTCCTTGACCACCTTTAGTAGATGTTGAAGAAGTACTATGACAGGCAGCAGCTGCAGTACTAGGACTGGATTGCTCCTGCTCTTCTATTGACTGATCCATTATTGGTTTTATTTTATAAAACTAGGACAGGAGTAGATTTTTCCCACTTAAGATTTTGGGATGCAGATGATGGGAATACCACATGACCAGTAACACATCCCAGCTAATATAATATATGCTGTGTCACTTTTATTTATTTTATTTATTTTTTATTTTTAATAACCGCAACAGGAACAATTGCTCAACTTCAATAATAATAATAATACTACTAATAATAAATATTTTCTAGTAGACAGTTCAGATGGGCAATGCATATCAGCCAGACAAAAACACTGAAAAGATGGCTTCTACAGTGTGTGTGCTTGCGTGTGTATAGTTGTGCAGTGTGTGTATGTGACAAATAGTGTCTACAGGGATCATCATTGTCAGTGCACTGACAGCCAGGCAGTTACCAGTAAGTGTTCATAACAGCACCCTGGTTGTGTGCTAATAAATGCTTGGTAAAAGCGTCTTGGTTCTTGTACTCCCTTCATGTTGACATAATTGATATGCGCTTCATCCAGGAGACTTTAAAAAGGGTACTTCTCGTGGCCTAAATACTGCCATTTTCCCCTGGTTTTTTCAATGATTTTTCCTTTGCCAAATCCAAAGGATTTCCTATACTGTTCTTCATTTGAGGCTTCGGGGACAGATGGGCACTTCTAGTAGAAGCCACCAATGCCAAACAGAGATTCTCTTTTTTTAATCTATATGCTCCAAATATGGGTCAGGTATCTTTCCTAGATAAAGCGCTAATAGTAGGTGGAGACCTGAACTGGTGCCTTATTGCTATGTCCTCTGGGGTCTCCAGAACTGCCCTTTAGCGAATCTAGGAAGGTACAGAAGACTATTCATGATTTCCAACTAATTGCCACCTGGAAACTCCTTCATCCAGCAGAGAGATTTAATACATTTTACTCCTTCCACCATAACTCATTCCAGCATAGATTATTTATTTATTTATTAGTCATTCTGTTTTATACCACATTGCATATGATAATATGCTAATTGGATCACAACACAATGAAGACTGGTTTAATTTTTTTTTTTTAATTCTCATGATCATTGGTTTGAATTTAATATAAACAGAAACCTAAAATAGATAAATGAATAATGACTTACTAAATAAGTGATCACTGATTATGTGTGTCTTGGCCGTATTTCAAATACCTGATGCTTTTCTAGTTAATGAGTTATATGGATGTAGAGAAAACCCAACTTGCACAACCACTTGGAAGATGAGATGGTTTCACTAACTGTACCCAATATTCATTAATGAGTCCTTAAATTTTTTTTAACTGTGAAATCAATTTCTTTTAATTATAATAGCATGAGCATGATTAAAAAAAAAATGCAACCAATTGCAGATAATTAACGTCTTAAATTCTCTAACCAGATAAATAAGAGAAGCTACAGGAAGGAGAGATAATTTGTTAACTTGCCTGATCTTCCTAAAGACTCCTTCAGACAATCATTTTGTCAGAAATTGTGCCTAATTGTGCTCTGGGCAAAGTAAAAGATTAATAAGATAAAACAAGACGTACAAGCTTAGTCTTAAATTAACTTTGACATTCTCCAATGTTCCCAAGTCAATCTGTAATAGTTTTTCAACGTCTGTATGATTCAAGTACAGTATATACTGCAGGATAATATTGAAAGTGTTTCAGAGTGTAGCTGTAAGTAATTGTACATTTGTTTTAGTTAGCCACATTTTGCTAATGCAATGGGTCTGTTCTAGTTCACCAATTTGATAAATACATTGCCTTACCATGAGCAGCCTAGCCAGTGTTCAACTGACTCACGAGATGTCAGAGTACAAGTGGTACAAGTCTGACCATTTCCAAGACATCACAGTACAGTGGCGCCACCTACCATTACCTTTACATACTGCTATCCTATCACTTTTAGCACTTCAGTGTAGCTTGCAATGTCTACCTATATTGTCTCTTCCCCTCCTTGCTCTCTGTATTTATAATATGGGTATGAAATATATAATATGGGTATGAAATATTGACTGTTATAACGTCAACATTCATCCAGGCGACATGATCTTAATATCGATTCTGATCTTGTTCACATTCATCATGTAGACAGTGATGAAATGTCAACATCTTAGAATGTCAACATTTCATCCTGGTGACTTACCTTCTTGTGGCTGATGCAACTTAAGTGACATCTACTGGGTACCGGCAGTCATGTGACCGTCACTTCCGGGTCAGACCTCCAATGCTGCAGCAGACCAGTATTTCTGACGTAATCCCTACACTAGCCCCACTAACCCTAACCTCCATCTATTGCCTAACCTTCATCCACCCCCCGCCCCCCCCCCTCGCAACAGCCTAACCTTAACCACCCCACCCGCAACTTAACCCTGATGTCAACATTTCACAAGTCAACATTCTGATAATGTTGACATCAAACATTGTGTGTATGTATTTATTCCACTACTGTAGTGTCCTCGGTCTGTAACAGACTTTCACAGTATGATTCTTTTATGTGTGGTCCATCTAATGCACAAAATGTGTCTTTTCTAGAATATGTTAGTTACTCCAGCTGACTTATGGGCCCTACACACTGGGCGATATTACTGAAAGATATGAACAATCTCGTTCATTAATGAACGTGTGGAGGCAGCAATGATGAACGATGCGCGGCCCCGCGCTCGTTCATCATTGGTTCCCTGGCGCTTGTGCATGCAGGCCAATATGGACTATCCCGTCCATATTTGCATGCACTGCTATGGAGCCGGGCGACGGGGAGAGTGAATAAACTTCACTCCCCCCGTTGGGTCGCCTGTCTGCCGTATCGGTGGTCGGGCAGCTCAGCGGCGGGTCGTACAGTGTGTAGGGCCCTTTAGAGTAAAACATTTAAAAAAATCTAGAAATCATCTAAAGAGGGTTTTTTTTTGTTTTACAAACACAGTATTAATATTTTAATGTAGTATTGTATAGTCATTTAGTCATTCTATCAGATTTTTTAAGGACTTATTCAAATGTATCTTTTTTTTTTTATCATTATTTTTATTTTAATAGAATTCTCCACCAACTGTATTTAAATCTCCACAGTGCACCTTTTCCTATAAAGAGAAGGACATATTAAAAACTAGGCTTAATTATTTTGAAAAATTGACTGGTATCTTAAAATTTAAACTGTCCTGCGTACAATTACCCTTGACTTCCCTTATATGGTTCTTGTACCACTGCTGTACAACCTAAACTCCCCACAGACTGCGGACCACCGCATAAGTTTTATGACTGTTGTCATCTATCATTGGTTCCTCTATGGTAACAAGACCAGCATGTTACAAGTCTAACAGATGAATGTATTATCTGACGGGCAAAAGCTGACTGCATGAATACAATTTATCCTGGCTGAAATAGCATGCCTTAAACCGATGTGTTCACATTTATGGCACACCAATGAGCAAATCTAATATATACAAATGAAAATTTGTCCTTCTGTCTTTCTATACAAATCAACAGTTTATAATCAAAGATCGTAAAATTTTACATACGAGCGTATTAAAACACGGCGGAGGCAACTAAAACAATTTGAAATCCCTAGTACCCCTAGAGGGGCAGAAAGCAGCACAGAGTATATCAGGAGATAGCATAACTCCGGAATTGCTGGAGCAATGTACTAAAAAATTGGTACACATATGCCTTACAATCTGGGAACAAACACTGTGGGGGGGGGGGAGAGACACCCCTAGCACCCCTAGGGGTGAGGCAGCAGCACTGAGTATTTCAGCAGACAGCATAACTCTGGAATGCCAGCAGCAATTTACAACAAACTTGGTACACATCTGACTTACACTCTGGAAACAAACTCTGTGGGGTTACACACCCCAAGCACCCCTAGGTGAGGTCAGCAGCACAGAGTATTCCGGGAGACAGCATAACTCCCGAATGCCTGGAGCAATTTACAACAAACTTGCTACACATATGGCTTACACTCTGGGAACAAACACTGTGGGGGTAACACACCACCAGCACCCCTAGGGGTGGGCCAGCAGCACACAATATATCAGGACATGCATGATATGTCACTGATGACAGGTCTACATGATGTGAGGAGGGGAATGCAGGTAGCACAAACCCACACACTGAGAGTTATACAGTGGAAGTAGCACGGTCCCCCAGCAGCACAGAGTATATCAGGAGAAACTTAATGTGCTGCATTATATAAGAAACTGTAAAAAAAATCTATAATTTCACAGGGGCACTGACATGATGTGAGGAGGGGAATGGAGGCAGCAGGAAGCCACAGACTGAGAGTTGTATAGTGGGAAGAGCAGGATCCCTTGGGGGACCAAAAAGGGGTTTCGGCCACTACACAAAGTGCGTCAGGGAAGCAAGATATGCCTATATACTAGATCTCCAACCAACATAAATTAACGGACAACTATCATTCTAATTTACCATCCTCATCCCATAGCAAAGCACGGGTATTCAGCTATCTACAATGTTATTTATACTGTGCGTTTAATAGTTACATTCATTTTTGTAAACAGACATTCTTAAAATTCCGGGCAACGCTAAGTACTCCAGCTAGTATAAAATAAAGCCAAAATCTTAAAGAATTACCAAAGTATTTAAAAACCCAGGGTAAACTGTGGTACAATTTTTGCACATTATTTTGCATACGGTTACTGGTTGGCTAGGGACCAAGCCTCCTAGGTAATACAAATTTCCAACCTACTTAACATCCCATGGAAAAACCTCAATATCCTTGGTAAAAAAAAAGTAATAACATGAGTCTTTTTTTTTCTTTTTAATGTTTTATATATCTACAGTTATCTGTCCGTTACCGAACATTAAGTTAATGGTGGACCTTGTGGAAAAGATATGGAAATGCTTGGATATGGCCATAATGAGCAAGGATTAAGCACATGCTGAAACCTGAAAGGTGTATTACATTACATCTGCATCTTTTTATCAGGCAACAAGCCTGAAATCCTGTTGACATTTGACGTTTTCCTAATAATGAGGTTATTATGCTGTCTCCATCTCAAAAAGCAAAATTATTTCTTGAAATAAAGCTTTTTTTCTCTTTAAACCTAAATGAACCACTTTGCTGCGGGCAATGGAGGTCATTCAGACCTGATCGCTTGCTAGGGTTTTTTTGCACTGTTGCGATCAGATAGTCGCTGCCCATAGGGGAGGGTATTTTCACTTTGCAAGTGTGCGATCGCATGTGCAGCCGGCCGGACCAAAAAAGTTTGTGCAGTTTCTGAGTAGCCCAGAACTTACTCAGCCGCTGCGATCACTACAGCCTGTCCGGAACCGGAATTGACGTCAGACACCGCCCTGCAAACGCTTGGACACACCTGCGTTTTTCCAACCACTCCCAGAAAACAGTCAGTTGACACCCACAACTGTCTTCTTCCTGTTAATCTCCTTGCGATCTGCTGTGCGAAAGGACTCTTCGTACAATCCATCGCTGAGCAACGATCTGCTTTGTACTTGTACGACGCGCCTGCGCATTGCGGTGCATGCGCAGTTCTGACCTGATCGCAATGAAAAAACCTAGCATGCGATCAGGTCTGAATGACACCCTATGAGGGAGATTTATCCTCCACATATACCTTATAACTGTGGAAAAGAAGTACAACTTATCCACAGTGAAGTGCTTCATTAAAAAAAAAACTTAATAGCTACGTGATTAGTACCAGTGGTGAAACACTGTCGGGAGGATTCAGAGCAATGATATCGGACTGGGCTGAGGGATTTGAAGTTCCTAAATATCAATCACACAGCACCTAAGAGGCACCTACATTAGAAACAGAGAGGTACCCTCTTTCAAATAATAGAGCTCCTCACTACTTAATGTCAGGTGATCACAAAACAGTAAACATTCGCAGCTCACGGACTAGTAGGAGTGAATATGTATGTTGGTACAGTAGGTATACTCTAGCTACATGTACACCTATTTTTAATAAACGTATTAACTTTACGTAAGCTACAGTACATGTACGCCTGTCTTAATGAAACTTATAAACTTTACTAACAAACCACATATATACAAGTACAGTACTAATCACCAAACAATATCACACTGTGCTACTGAAAACAAGATTTTTTTCTATTGATGGGATAAGGTACCCTATTTCTGTTAAATAGGGGGTCATTCTGAGTTGATCGCTAGCTGCATTTGTTCGCAGCGCAGCGATCAGGCTAAAAAATGGCAGTTCTGCGCATGCGGCGCAATGCGCACGCGCGACGTAGCGGAACAACGAATGATGTAGTTTTACACAGGGTCTAGCGATGCATTTCAGTCGCACTGCTTGCCGCAGAGTGATTGACATGAAGTGGGCGTTTCTGGGTGGCAACTGACCGTTTTCAGGGAGTGTGCGGAAAAACGCAGGCGTGCCAGGGAAAACGCAGGCGTGGCTGGGCGAACACTTGGTGGGTTTGTGACGTCAAATCCGGAACTAAATAGTCTGAAGTGATCGCAAGCGCTGAGTAGGATTTGAGCTACTCTGAAACTACACAAAATATTTTTGTAGCCGCTCTGTGATACAACCGTTCGCACTTCTGCTAAGCTAAAATACACTCCCAGTGGGCGGCGGCATAGCGTTTGCACGGCTGCTAAAAACTGCTAGCGAGCGATCAACTTGGAATGACCCCCATAAATAAGTACACTTGTACCTTGTTTGAGTGAGGGGAATTCATGCAGTAGAAAGTACCATAAAGCATATCTTTATTGTGTTTGCATTTCTTCAAGTTTTTTAGATTTAAAATTTTTTTTTTTTTGCAATTTTGGTTACATTTTATATGACACTTGCTGGAGTACCCGGTGTTGCCCGGGATTTTAAGAATGTCTGTTTACAAAAATAAATGTAAATATTAAACACAGTATAAATAACATTGTAGATAGCTGAATACCCGTGCTTTGCTACGGGATGAGGATGGTAAATTAGAATGATAGTTGTTCGTTATTTTACGTTGGTTGGAGATCTAGTATATAGGCATATCTTGCTTCCCTGACGCACTTTGCATAGTGGCCGGACCCCTTTTTGGTCCCCCAAGGGACGCTGCTCTTCCCACTATACAACTCTCAGTCTGTGGCTTCCTGCTGCCTCCATTCCCCTCCTCACATCATGTCAGTGCCCCTATGAAATTATAGATTTTTTTTACCATTTCTTATATAGCGCAGCACATTATGTATCTCCTGATATACTCTGTACTGCTGGGGGACCGTGCTACTTCCACTGTATAACTCTGTGTGTGGGTTTGTGCTACCTGCATTCCCCTCCTCACATCATGTCACTGGCCCTGTCACATGCAGCCCTGTCATCCCTGACATATCATGCATGTCCTGATATAGTCTGTGCTGCTGGCCCACCCCTAGGGCGCTAATGGTGTGTTACCCCCACAGTGTTTGTTGCCAGAGTGTAAGTCATATGTGTACCAAGTTTGGTGTAAATTGCCCCAGGCATTCGGGAGTTATGCTATCTCCCGGAATACTCTGTGCTGCTGTCCCACCCCTAGGGGTGCCTAACCCCACAGAGTTTTTTCCCAGATTGTAAGTCCGATGTGTACCAAGTTTGGTGTAAATTGCTACAGGCCTTCCACAGTTATGCTGTCTGCTGAAATTCTCTGTGCTGCTGTCCCACCCCTAGGAGTGCTAGGGGTGTCTGACCCCCACATTGTTTGTTTCCACAGTGAAAGTCATATGTGTACCAAATGTGTTGTAAATTGCTCCAGGCATTCCAGAGTTATGCTGTCTGCTGAAAAACTCTGTGCTGCTGCCTCACCCCTAGGGGTGTCTTCCCCCCACAGTGTTTGTTGGCAGATTGTTAGGCATATGTGTACCAATTTTTTTAGTACATTGCTCCAGCAATTCCTGAGTTATGCTGTCTCCTGATATACTCTGTACTGTTGCCCTTCCCCCCCCCCCCCCCATCCTTAGGGGTGCTAGGGATTTCTAATTGTTTTAGTTGCCTCCGCCGTGTTTTAATATGGTCATGTGTCAAATTTCACGATCTTCACTTGTAAACTGTGGATTTGTATAGAAAGACAGAAGGACGGATTTTCGCTTTTATACAGTAGATGTTAAAATGAGCATAAAAAAATAATACAATTTTCTGGAGGGAAAAACAAGTCATAACTTGGGTCGTTATTGCATAAAATTGTGACATTGACATTAGAATTTTACAGCGCAAATGTAGAAAAATGACCTCAGCACAGGTGTGAGAAAACTCTCAGTAATGAATGAGTTATAATAATTTTTATTTTTATTTGTTTACATGTATATGTAGCATTTTATATGTTCTGGACCTGGAAGCCCAAGATTGAGCAGGTAGGCATAGTGCACGTATGTGACCATACATGTGCAGAAGGCACCACGACTGGGTTGCTATGTAATAAGTCACTACCTAACTCTGCTAGCCATCTGGCCAGAAAACTGAGCAAATTGCATGTTATAGAAATCACACCAACATGATTGGACACACTAGGGCCCAGATTTATCAAGCCTTCTAGAGAGATAAATTTCACGGTGGTAAAGGGCCTAATTCAGCATGGACCGTAGACATGTAAAAATATCGCAAATATATGAGACATTGGGGGTCATTCCGAGTTGTTCGCTCGTTATTTTTTTGTCGCAACGGAGCGATTAGTCGCTAATGCGCATGCGCAATGTCCGCAGTGCAACTGCGCCAAGTAAATTTGCTATGCATTTAGGAATTTTACTCACGGCATTACGAGGTTTTTTCTTCGTTCTGGTGATCGTAATGTGATTGACAGGAAGTGGGTGTTTCTGGGCGGAAACTGTCCGTTTTATGGATGTGTGCGAAAAACCGCTACCGTTTCTGGGAAAAACGCGGGAGTGGCTGGAGAAACGGGGGAGTGCCTGGGCGAACGCTGGGTGTGTTTGTGACGTTAAAGCAGGAACGAAACTGACTGAACTGATCGCAGATGCCGAGTAAGTGTGGAGCTACTCAGAAACTGCTAAGAAGTGTCTATTCGCAATGTTGCTAATCTTTCGTTCGCAATTTTGATAAGCTAAGATTCACTCCCAGTAGGCGGCGGCTTAGCGTGTGCAAAGCTGCTAAAAGCAGCTTGCGAGCGAACAACTCGGAATGAGGGCCATTACTCTGACATGTTGTGGAAGGCCAAGTACAGGGAAAGTCTGCCCCGCATGCGATCCAGCCCCCCTCCGCACACATGTGAAAGCATCGCACAGCGGCAATGCTTTTGCATGTTTAGTGTAGCCCTCTGCCTACACAGCCTGACAGCACGCAGCTGCTGCGGCCCAGCCCCACACACAGTCCGGACATGCCTGCGCACCTCTAAACGCCGCCACAATGCCCCCTACCGCCCTGCGAACATCTCTGCCTGTCCATAAGGCAGAGGCGTTCGTATATGTGAGATGCCGTCGCACAGTGTGGCTTCTGTGCGTGCGCACACTTCACAGGGCATCAGCATGCGACATGCTGAATTAGGCCCTGAGTACCAACCAGCCAGCTCCTAACTGCTATTTTACAGGCTGTGTTTGAAAAATTACAATTAGGAACTGATTGGTACTTTATCACCATTCAATTTATCACTCTCCAAGGCTTGATAAATCTGGGCCTTGATCACATGACCCTGCATGATTTCCCAAGGACAGCACACTTCCCAGCGTAACCTAACTTTTGATCTACTTCCAACTGTCACACTACTATCTGTATACAAATCAGTTTCCCTTTAATCTGACTTTAATAAATGTTTATTTATGAGCAAGAATGACCTAGGATATAAAGCTGTAATATTGTCTCTGAACTGTTAGGGGAGAAACGCTTGGTTGTATAACCGTAACAACAATCTGATTCTCTTTGTCCTCTACAAAGCTCTCTCTCTGCTATCACTGTTTTATAATTGCCATTGTTTGTATCTGAACAAGAATAAGGATGTGCAAAATAAATATAACGGAGAACGTTTCCCAATTATCCTCACTGGTAATGTTACAGGATCCAAGCCCTTGAGGGAAATCCGGGAGGGTTAGGAGTAGACATGTAGATAAAACGCAATCTTTTTGTAACCTGAATCTCTGAATCTGATAAAGTAAGAAAATCACTGGATTCAACAGCCAGATGGTTGCCAAGACAACTATCCTAAAAGCCCCTTGTGACCACACTAACCATTTTAAAAACTTGCAGACTAGTAGGAGTGAATATATATGTTGGTAGGTTTACTGTAGCTACATGTACATGTCTTCATGAAACCTCTAAACTTTACTAACAAACCACCAAACAACCAAAGCACTGTATGTCAGGGAGCAAACCTATCTTGTATCCTTCCATACACTTGGGTGTGGATCGTTGGGTCGACAGTAACTAGTTGGACCACTATTGGTCAACAGTGAATAAGTTGACACATGAAATAGGTCGACACGGTTATTGGGTCGACATGGAAACAGGTCGACACGAGTTTTAAAAAAATGTGGTATTTTCTTCATAAAGTGACCAACACCCACCAAAGTGACATATATAAATAGTTGTTGGCTATTACATTCAATTGTATAATTAAAACTTAGTTTAATTGTTCGATTTACTTCCAAAGACTTATCTTGGTAATGTTATTTCTTAGATTCCAAAATATGTTGTCCAGCAATTGTAAAAAAGCCATCCCACTGTCACATACAGGACATTGTACAAGTGTACTCTATACGTTTTTGTTCAAATTTAGCACAAGGAAGTATAAAAAAATGGATGTAATTTCAAAGTGCCTAAATAAGCTTATTTTTTCAAATAGAAAAAAAAAAATATCTGTTATACCGAGCACTATATCAAAATTTAACTGTCAGGTACGGGACAAGCCATGTCCACCGCCATTTTGTAAGGAAACCTACTTGATAATTCAGCTCAACTCTTAGTATTAAGAGCCTTTGTTATTTTTTCAGAAGACCTATGTTGAAAACTCAAAAGATACAAGTGTCACGTATGGGACGTTTTTACTAGTTTTCATGGAAATGCCCAAAGCAGAGATGTAGACATTCTGTGGCCCTCCAGGCTTTTATACAGCTGTATGTCCCAGTATTCTCGGGTAGAGTCTTGTTGGAAGAGCAGTGGTGGGATTTATTGTTCTGCAATGTCTGGTGGTCTAGGTACTTTCAATCAAACCAGTTTATTTGTTGAAAAAAATTGGTCTATTGTACTGTAAAAATAATAACCTAATAGCCGTCACCTGACCCTGACTGCCTAGTGAGACTGTAGTCCGTATATACACGTTTGGCTGAAAAACACCTAGAATAAAAACAAATCCTTTACAAATAAAAAAAGAAATGAAACCAATAAAAATAAACTTCTACAAATAAAAATGGTCTTTATACAGAAAAGGTGAATGGTGTAATACTTAATGCTCTTCTCTCTGGCGGAAATCTCAGCATGTGACATTAATTATAAGGTTCATTTAAAGTTTATTTATGTCATATATCAGAATCTATTAATTAAAAGTCAATTGTAGTAACAAACACCTCTTCACACTTTCAGTAACAAATTATAGGTGTGTAATCCAATGGAAAAAAAACACATTATTTTTGTTTACTTTAAAACCTATTTTTTGGTCTTTTCTGTATTATAATATGATATAGATAGACTCAACACACCCCTACACCTCACCCCTTAATATGTCTAATATGTCTAATATTATTATTATTACCAATTATTTATATAGCGCACACATATTCCGCAGCGCTTTACAGAGAATAATTGTTCATTCACATCAGTCCCTGCCCCAGTGGAGCTTACAATCTATGTTCCCTACCACATGTACACGCGCACACATTCACGCTAGGGCTAATTTTGTTGGATGCCAATTAACCTACCAGTATATTTTGAGTACCCGGAGGAAAACCACGCAAGTACTGGGAGAATATACAAACTCCACACAGTTAGGGCCATGGTGGGAATTGAACCCATGACCTCAGTGCTGTGAGGCAGTAATGCTAACCATTACACCATCCGTACTGCCCCTAATACAAAAATGCTGGGAATTTCTAATGGTATTATTGCTGTTTTATCAATGGCGTGTACTGGAAAGGGACCCAGGCTGGCAAAGTCATGCAGACAGAGCTGAAAGTTATCCATTTTATGCCTGCTTGGCTGTGTGACTATGAGTACAGGTGGCCCACAAGTCAAGGCACTTAGCGGAGCTCCCCTTGACCAGAGGGCCTCCTATGTGTTCTGCACACCCTGCTGTTATGGTAGATATGCCTTAGTACATAGAGTGAGTGGAACTGCAACTGAGAGTGTTTCGTTATTGGTTTTACAGCTCCAGTTTTTGATGGAGATTTAGTGGCATCTACCTACCTATTCTGCATTGTCCAAATTTACAATAGCTTTGCATCTCCTTTTTAGCACCATGCTTTTTTTTAGTATTAGTTGGCATTAGAGAGGTTATTTATGG
The DNA here is from genome assembly GCF_028390025.1 of Pseudophryne corroboree. NCBI lineage: Eukaryota > Metazoa > Chordata > Amphibia > Anura > Myobatrachidae > Pseudophryne > Pseudophryne corroboree. The sequence goes on from NC_086444.1 coordinate 215,229,914, forward strand.
TGTGCTATGGCAGAACAAAATGTGTCTCCCTTCAATCTCTGCTTTAAGGGTTATGTGCATACATAACTGCTCACCTCTAAACTCCTTGAATTTCTCATATACTGTATATCTTCCAACATGGGGAATCAAGGAAGCAGGTCACACTATAGTGGTCATAATTCCAATGGGTGTGGTCATATCCCCAGAGGCATGCTTAGAACGTTTAAAGAGCTAGGCTCACTTTCAACATACATAACCGCTATTTTATCGCCACACACACTGGAGGTACTTGCCTCTGCTGTTGCAAAATCTGGGTGAATGGGACAGTCGTCTCAAATTAGAACTGTCCCACCAGAATCAAGACTGTTGGGAGGTGTGTACTAGAGTAAATCATCTGAGATGGATTGTGGTCCTCAGTTCAATATTATACACATGCACAATTCTTGAACAATAGGTCATTTTCAAAGCAATTTCCCTTTTTAAAAGCTACACCTTACAAATTTGAGATCCCAGTGTCATTTACATATATAGATGTTTTTTCCATGTTATGAATCACTCTTTGGAAGACTGTATCTAAGTCTTTTCTAACCCTAACCATGTTATTCTGCTGAAAGTACTAACATCAAACTCAAAGCTATTTTGAGTGATACGGGTCTTCTGCAGAAAAGTGTTAACTAAGTGAAGAAAAGCAGTTAGATGCAATGTTATAAGGATTTTATTTAATAGGATTATATTTTAAAAATGTTTTTTTTTTTACTATAGTTGGATTTAAATATGTATAAGTACACTGGGCATTCTGTATTTTGGCAAAAAGCTACCAATTAAACTTTTTGCATTATACAGTCCACAGACCATGCATACAGCCGTTGCAACTTTTTGCTTTTGAAGGGAATGTTTGATCATTTGCCTCCCCATTTAATACATGTAAATAGTGTAAGTACATATCTGCTATTTTTTAAATTTTTAATACTTGCTTGGCAATATGGCCAACCTTCAATGCACCTTTGCAAAAGCCAGCACATTATTTACAGAGGTAAGCACATGGTGATGTACCTGACTGGAAAGGTCCACTGTTTGTCTTTGCCCTGTATGCTGTAAATGACGTTCAATGTGTTCTAAATATATGTCTATGCAGCCATTCACACCTTAACAAATAGCTTGTTTTTGCATATTTAAAAAAAAAAAAATCATGGCATTTGCATGTTCCATGCATTTTAATTAGTCATAAGGGTATGCATTTTGTAACACACTGTAAATTATCAATTACCTGTGGCGCATAAACGGCATGATTCAATTCGCTGTAACTGCCTTTTTACGCTTCTTATTGCTCTCAAAGTTTATTACTCAATTAAGTTAAAAGTTACAAAATGTTACAATTTTGAAAAATTGTGACAACTAAAAGTCACACCAATAGATTACCAGTTCTGATACCGAGCCTTATTAAGGGGATAGAATTATTAGTCTACAGAACATATGCCAGCAGTACTACATTAGCATATGTTAAGTACTAATGAAAGAAAAGAAGAATATTAGCATGAATTAAAAGGCACAGCACTGTTATTTAGTCCCAGAGAGAACAGGAAAATGTGTGATCATATTTTCCAGTGCCACGAACGGTGTACAGAAAAGTATATTCCATTGTATACTATTGCAGTTTTATTGAGCACATTGTTGTTGGATAGTTGCACAATATAATTGGCCCTTTTGATATAGGAATTGATGTAACTGGCCCTTGTGGTTTAGGAAAGTGTGTTCCTTTTGCTTCCCTATAGAACTTTGAGAGAGAAGGACATTAATATGTCCCATTAGGAAGTGCCTAACACTCTGAGGACTCCACATATTCCCTAACTAGGCCATTGTGAATTGACCAGGCACAGTAGCAGTCCAGGTTTTAGAGATATCCATGTGAGCACAGGTGACTTAGGGCCCGATTTAACATAGATTGCAGATGTACGAAAAATCACATATCTACAATCCATTACACTAACATGCGGGGGGACGACCAGCACGGGTGGTCTTCTGTATGCCGACTGACGGGATCCCGGCGCACATTATAATGGTGCCGGGATCCCGACACTTATTCTCCCTCGTGGGGGTCGAACCCCCTGGAGGGAGAATAAAATAGTGTGGCGCGCGTAGCGCGCCACCTTGCCCGTAGCGTGGCGAGCCCGCAAGGGGCTCATTTGCGCTCGCCACACTGTCGGTAAGCCGGCGGTCGAGCTCCCGGCGCCGGTATGCTGGTCGCTGGGAGCCCGACCGCCGGCATATCGTAGTGAATCCGCCAAGGTCAAGTCCTCCCCACATGCTGAGTCCTGCACTTCCCACACAGCCCCCGCACACATGCGAAAGCATCGCACACCAACAATGATTTCCCATGTTTGGGGTAGCCCCCTGCCTATGCAGCCAAGCTGTGAAGGCAGAAGGCTACCCACCAGGTTTTGGGTCACAGCGGCTGCGTGTGATGTCATGCAGCTGCTGCGGCCTGCCCCACAAACGGTCCGGACAAGCCTGCGTTGGCCGGACCGTGACACCCCTTAAACACCACCATCCCATGAACGCCTCACAGTGTGTTCACGCGCAGTGCGGCTTCTGCACGTGCGCACACTTCAACAGGGCATCAGCTTGCGAAGAATTAGGCCCTTAATTAGTACATCAGTGATTTTGATGTAACCATCTCTGCTGAAGTATGGATATCACTAAAACATTGACAGTTAGTGTGCCTTGAGGACTAAGGATGGGAATGCCTTGTCTAGAACTTCAATGTGCTTGGGGTCAAATAGATCAAAAAGTAAAATGTTGAATACTTTAATATTTATACTCTGTTCTTGATTTCACAGTTGGTGCTGCCCTAGGGAGTGTTGGCACTGCCCTAGTTGGAGGCTAGTAGCAGCTATCCTGCCACTTCCCTCATCACATTTAATGACTCCCTAATATTGTAGTTTGGCACCTAGTACATTGTTATTGGTGACCAATAGTGAGGAGAGAATGGTAGTCTGTGCTTATTTAATCTAGGGATGGTCATCCTGCTCTGGGCATAGAGCACAGGTTCTCAAACTCGGTCCTCAGGACCCCACACAGTGCATGTTTTGCGGGTCTCCTCACAGAATCGCAAGTGAAATAATTTGCTCCACCTGTGGACCTTTTAAAATGTGTCAGTGAATAATGAATACACTTGTGCACTTGCTGGGTTACCTGCAAAACATGCACTGTGTGGGGTCCTGAGGACCGAGTTTGAGAACCACTGGCATAGAGGAATTAATGTGAATGATCACTCCATCCTGTATATTGTATCTGAGCAGAGTGTACTGTAACTCTGAACTACAGCTGCCCACCTCCTCCAAGCAATAAGCACAGGGCTCTCAAAACTGGCAATGTAGTCAAATGTTGGTATTCAATTGTTTGAAAAGTCAGTTGGGTGTCTGTTTCCCCCCCTATCTAATAGACAGGAAAAAACAGACACCCAACCGGCTTTTCAAACAATGGAATTCCCCCCATAATATCAGCATCAGTATTGACAATTATAATGTCGACATAATGTCGAATCTTAAATTGTCATGTTACTGCAGCTGAGAAGAGAATATGCTACTTCTGCAACATGACTAGTATAAAATAATCATCTCTTAAAATTTCTACTAATGTTTTAAAAATACCCCCCCCCCCCCCCCCCATCCCCCATCAACAGTGAAGGACAGTAAATGGGGTATAAACTGTTTATACTGGTGGAAGAAGTAGAGATGAGCGGGTTCGGTTTCTCTGAAACCGAACCCGCACGAACTTCATGTTTTTTTCACGGGTCCGAGCAGACTCGGATCCTCCCGCCTTGCTCGGTTAACCCGAGCGCGCCCGAACGTCATCATGACGCTGTCGGATTCTCGCGAGACTCGGATTCTATATAAGGAGCCGCGCGTCGCCGCCATTTTCACACGTGCATTGAGATTGATAGGGAGAGGACGTGGCTGGCGTCCTCTCCATTAGAAATTAGATTAGAAGAGAGAGAGAGATTGTGCAGAGTCAGACAGAGTTTACCACAGTGACCAGTGCAGTTGTTGTTAGTTAACTTTTATTTATTTTAATATAATATATCCGTTCTCTGCTATATCCGTTCTCTGCCTGAAAAAAAACGATACACAGCAGCAGCCAGTCACACAGTGTGACTCAGTCTGTGTGCACTCAGCTCAGCCCAGTGTGCTGCACATCAATGTATAAAAGGCAAAGCTTATAATAATTGTGGGGGAGACTGGGGAGCACTGCAGGTTGTTATAGCAGGAGCCCCCAGGAGTACATAATATTATATTAATTTAAAATTAAACAGTGCACACTTTTGCTGCAGGAGTGCCACTGCCAGTGTGACTAGTGGTGACCAGTGCCTGACCACCAGTATAGTAGTATATTGTTGTATGTATTGTATACTATCTCTTTATCAACCAGTCTATATTAGCAGCAGACACAGTACAGTGCGGTAGTTCACGGCTGTGGCTACCTCTGTGTCGGCAGTCGGAACTCGGCAGGCAGTCCGTCCATCCATAATTGTATTACAATATATACCACCTAACCGTGGTATTTTTTTTTCTTTCTTTATACCGTCGTCATAGTGTCATACTAGTTGTTACGAGTATACTACTATCTCTTTATCAACCAGTGTACAGTGCGGTAGTTCACGGCTGTGGCTACCTCTGTGTCGGCAGTCGGCAGGCAGTCCGTCCATCCATAATTGTATTATTATTATAATATATACCACCTAACCGTGGTTTTTTTTTCATTCTTTATACCGTCGTCATAGTGTCATACTAGTTGTTACGAGTATACTACTATCTCTTTATCAACCAGTGTACAGTGCGGTAGTTCACGGCTGTGGCTACCTCTGTGTCGGCAGTCGGCAGGCAGTCCGTCCATCCATAATTGTATTATTATTATAATATATACCACCTAACCGTGGTTTTTTTTTCATTCTTTATACCGTCGTCATAGTGTCATACTAGTTGTTACGAGTATACTACTATCTCTTTATCAACCAGTGTACAGTGCGGTAGTTCACGGCTGTGGCTACCTCTGTGTCGGCAGTCGGCAGGCAGTCCGTCCATCCATAATTGTATTATTATTATAATATATACCACCTAACCGTGGTTTTTTTTTCATTCTTTATACCGTCGTCATAGTGTCATACTAGTTGTTACGAGTATACTACTATCTCTTTATCAACCAGTGTACAGTGCGGTAGTTCACGGCTGTGGCTACCTCTGTGTCGGCAGTCGGCAGGCAGTCCGTCCATCCATAATTGTATTATTATTATAATATATACCACCTAACTGTGGTATTTTTTTTTCTTTCTTTATACCGTCGTCATAGTGTCATACTAGTTGTTACGAGTATACTACTATCTCTTTATCAACCAGTGTACAGTGCGGTAGTTCACGGCTGTGGCTACCTCTGTGTCGGCAGTCGGCAGGCAGTCCGTCCATCCATAATTGTATTATTATTATAATATATACCACCTAACTGTGGTATTTTTTTTTCTTTCTTTATACCGTCGTCATAGTGTCATACTAGTTGTTACGAGTATACTACTATCTCTTTATCAACCAGTGTACAGTGCGGTAGTTCGCGGCTGTGGCTACCTCTGTGTCGGCAGTCGGCAGGCAGTCCGTCCATCCATAATTGTATTATTATTATAATATATACCACCTAACCGTGGTTTTTTTTTCATTCTTTATACCGTCGTCATAGTGTCATACTAGTTGTTACGAGTATACTACTATCTCTTTATCAACCAGTGTACAGTGCGGTAGTTCACGGCTGTGGCTACCTCTGTGTCGGCAGTCGGCAGGCAGTCCGACCATCCATAATTGTATTATTATTATAATATATACCACCTAACCGTGGTTTTTTTATACCACCTAACCGTGGCAGTCCGTCCATAATTGTATACTAGTATCCAATCCATCCATCTCCATTGTTTACCTGAGGTGCCTTTTAGTTCTGCCTATAAAATATGGAGAACAAAAAAGTTGAGGTTCCAAAATTAGGGAAAGATCAAGATCCACTTCCACCTCGTGCTGAAGCTGCTGCCACTAGTCATGGCCGAGACGATGAAATGCCAGCAACGTCGTCTGCCAAGGCCGATGCCCAATGTCATAGTACAGAGCATGTCAAATCCAAAACACCAAATATCAGAAAAAAAAGGACTCCAAAACCTAAAATAAAATTGTCGGAGGAGAAGCGTAAACTTGCCAATATGCCATTTACCACACGGAGTGGCAAGGAACGGCTGAGGCCCTGGCCTATGTTCATGGCTAGTGGTTCAGCTTCACATGAGGATGGAAGCACTCAGCCTCTCGCTAGAAAACTGAAAAGACTCAAGCTGGCAAAAGCACCGCAAAGAACTGTGCGTTCTTTGAAATCCCAAATCCACAAGGAGAGTCCAATTGTGTCGTTTGCGATGCCTGACCTTCCCAACACTGGACGTGAAGAGCATGCGCCTTCCACTATTTGCATGCCCCCTGCAAGTGCTGGAAGGAGCACCCGCAGTCCAGTTTCTGATAGTCAGATTGAAGATGTCAGTGTTGAAGTACACCAGGATGAGGAGGATATGGGTGTTGCTGGCGCTGGGGAGGAAATTGACCAGGAGGATTCTGATGGTGAGGTGGTTTGTTTAAGTCAGGCACCCGGGGAGACACCTGTTGTCCGTGGGAGGAATATGGCCGTTGACATGCCAGGTGAAAATACCAAAAAAATCAGCTCTTCGGTGTGGAGGTATTTCACCAGAAATGCGGACAACAGGTGTCAAGCCGTGTGTTCCCTTTGTCAAGCTGTAATAAGTAGGGGTAAGGACGTTAACCACCTCGGAACATCCTCCCTTATACGTCACCTGCAGCGCATTCATAATAAGTCAGTGACAAGTTCAAAAACTTTGGGTGACAGCGGAAGCAGTCCACTGACCAGTAAATCCCTTCCTCTTGTAACCAAGCTCACGCAAACCACCCCACCAACTCCCTCAGTGTCAATTTCCTCCTTCCCCAGGAATGCCAATAGTCCTGCAGGCCATGTCACTGGCAAGTCTGACGAGTCCTCTCCTGCCTGGGATTCCTCCGATGCATCCTTGCGTGTAACGCCTACTGCTGCTGGCGCTGCTGTTGTTGCCGCTGGGAGTCGATGGTCATCCCAGAGGGGAAGTCGTAAGCCCACTTGTACTACTTCCAGTAAGCAATTGACTGTTCAACAGTCCTTTGCGAGGAAGATGAAATATCACAGCAGTCATCCTACTGCAAAGCGGATAACTGAGTCCTTGACAACTATGTTGGTGTTAGACGTGCGTCCGGTATCCGCCGTTAGTTCACAGGGAACTAGACAATTTATTGAGGCAGTGTGCCCCCGTTACCAAATACCATCTAGGTTCCACTTCTCTAGGCAGGCGATACCGAGAATGTACACGGACGTCAGAAAAAGACTCACCAGTGTCCTAAAAAATGCAGTTGTACCCAATGTCCACTTAACCACGGACATGTGGACAAGTGGAGCAGGGCAGGGTCAGGACTATATGACTGTGACAGCCCACTGGGTAGATGTATGGACTCCCGCCGCAAGAACAGCAGCGGCGGCACCAGTAGCAGCATCTCGCAAACGCCAACTCTTTCCTAGGCAGGCTACGCTTTGTATCACCGCTTTCCAGAATACGCACACAGCTGAAAACCTCTTACGGCAACTGAGGAAGATCATCGCGGAATGGCTTACCCCAATTGGACTCTCCTGTGGATTTGTGGCATCGGACAACGCCAGCAATATTGTGTGTGCATTAAATATGGGCAAATTCCAGCACGTCCCATGTTTTGCACATACCTTGAATTTGGTGGTGCAGAATTTTTTAAAAAACGACAGGGGCGTGCAAGAGATGCTGTCGGTGGCCAGAAAAATTGCGGGACACTTTCGGCGTACAGGCACCACGTACAGAAGACTGGAGCACCACCAAAAACTACTGAACCTGCCCTGCCATCATCTGAAGCAAGAAGTGGTAACGAGGTGGAATTCAACCCTCTATATGCTTCAGAGGTTGGAGGAGCAGCAAAAGGCCATTCAAGCCTATACAATTGAGCACGATATAGGAGATGGAATGCACCTGTCTCAAGTGCAGTGGAGAATGATTTCAACGTTGTGCAAGGTTCTGATGCCCTTTGAACTTGCCACACGTGAAGTCAGTTCAGACACTGCCAGCCTGAGTCAGGTCATTCCCCTCATCAGGCTTTTGCAGAAGAAGCTGGAGGCATTGAAGAAGGAGCTAACACGGAGCGATTCCGCTAGGCATGTGGGACTTGTGGATGCAGCCCTTAATTCGCTTAACAAGGATTCACGGGTGGTCAATCTGTTGAAATCAGAGCACTACATTTTGGCCACCGTGCTCGATCCTAGATTTAAAGCCTACCTTGGATCTCTCTTTCCGGCAGACACAGGTCTGCTGGGGTTGAAAGACCTGCTGGTGACAAAATTGTCAAGTCAAGCGGAACGCGACCTGTCAACATCTCCTCCTTCACATTCTCCCGCAACTGGGGGTGCGAGGAAAAGGCTCAGAATTCCGAGCCCACCCGCTGGCGGTGATGCAGGGCAGTCTGGAGCGACTGCTGATGCTGACATCTGGTCCGGACTGAAGGACCGGACAACGATTACGGACATGTCGTCTACTGTCACTGCATATGATTCTCTCAACATTGATAGAATGGTGGAGGATTATATGAGTGACCGCATCCAAGTAGGCACGTCACACAGTCCGTACTTATACTGGCAGGAAAAAGAGGCAATTTGGAGGCCCTTGCACAAACTGGCTTTATTCTACCTAAGTTGCCCTCCCACAAGTGTGTACTCCGAAAGAGTGTTTAGTGCCGCCGCTCACCTTGTCAGCAATCGGCGTACGAGGTTACATCCAGAAAATGTGGAGAAGATGATGTTCATTAAAATGAATTATAATCAATTCCTCCGCGGAGACATTGACCAGCAGCAATTGCCTCCACAAAGTACACAGGGAGCTGAGATGGTGGATTCCAGTGGGGACGAATTGATAATCTGTGAGGAGGGGGATGTACACGGTGATATATCGGAGGGTGAAGATGAGGTGGACATCTTGCCTCTGTAGAGCCAGTTTGTGCAAGGAGAGATTAATTGCTTCTTTTTTGGGGGGGGTCCAAACCAACCCGTCATATCAGTCACAGTCGTGTGGCAGACCCTGTCACTGAAATGATGGGTTGGTTAAAGTGTGCATGTCCTGTTTTGTTTATACAACATAAGGGTGGGTGGGAGGGCCCAAGGATAATTCCATCTTGCACCTCTTTTTTCTTTTCTTTTTCTTTGCATCATGTGCTGATTGGGGAGGGTTTTTTGGAAGGGACATCCTGCGTGACACTGCAGTGCCACTCCTAGATGGGCCCGGTGTTTGTGTCGGCCACTAGGGTCGCTAATCTTACTCACACAGCTACCTCATTGCGCCTCTTTTTTTCTTTGCGTCATGTGCTGTTTGGGGAGGGTTTTTTGGAAGGGACATCCTGCGTGACACTGCAGTGCCACTCCTAGATGGGCCCGGTGTTTGTGTCGGCCACTAGGGTCGCTTATCTTTCTCACACAGCTACCTCATTGCGCCTCTTTTTTTCTTTGCGTCATGTGCTGTTTGGGGAGGGTTTTTTGGAAGGGACATCCTGCGTGACACTGCAGTGCCACTCCTAGATGGGCCCGGTGTTTGTGTCGGCCACTAGGGTCGCTTATCTTTCTCACACAGTCAGCTACCTCATTGCGCCTCTTTTTTTCTTTGCGTCATGTGCTGTTTGGGGAGGGTTTTTTGGAAGGGACATCCTGCGTGACACTGCAGTGCCACTCCTAGATGGGCCCGGTGTTTGTGTCGGCCACTAGGGTCGCTTATCTTTCTCACACAGTCAGCTACCTCATTGCGCCTCTTTTTTTCTTTGCGTCATGTGCTGTTTGGGGAGGGTTTTTTGGAAGGGACATCCTGCGTGACACTGCAGTGCCACTCCTAGATGGGCCCGGTGTTTGTGTCGGCCACTAGGGTCGCTAATCTTACTCACACAGCTACCTCATTGCGCCTCTTTTTTTCTTTGCGTCATGTGCTGTTTGGGGAGGGTTTTTTGGAAGGGACATCCTGCGTGACACTGCAGTGCCACTCCTAGATGGGCCCGGTGTTTGTGTCGGCCACTAGGGTCGCTTATCTTACTCACACAGCGACCTCGGTGCAAATTTTAGGACTAAAAATAATATTGTGAGGTGTGATGTGTTCAGAATAGGCTGAAAATGAGTGTAAATTATGTTTTTTGAGGTTAATAATACTTTGGGATCAAAATTACCCCCAAATTCTATGATTTAAGCTGTTTTTTAGGGTTTTTTGAAAAAAACACCCGAATCCAAAACACACCCGAATCCGACAAAAAAAATTCGGTGAGGTTTTGCCAAAACGCGGTCGAACCCAAAACACGGCCGCGGAACCGAACCCAAAACCAAAACACAAAACCCGAAAAATTTCCGGCGCTCATCTCTAGGAAGAAGTCATCTCAGTTGTATGTGAACTGGGGCAGAGGCTCCAAACAGACTGGTGAATTAATATGAAGACCGACTGCTTGCTTATACTATCCAGACTGAGGAACGTCTCAGACTCTCTAGGAGTTAAATGACAATGGGATCATGTTACAATATTGGGTAGTATTATATGGGCACTGGAGGTAATGATATATGATGGAACAGATACTGGAGGCTATGTAATATTGGCGTACTGAAGGCTTGTATAATGTCTATGCACTAAAGTGTAATGTCTGAAGCGTTGGAGGTATCAATATACCCATTGAAACTGCTGCAGTTTGTTGATACTGAAGACTTGTATAATATAGAGATTGGCTACTGGTGTACTGTTTGGACAGAGGAGTAATTTGTGGAGGCACTGCAAGTTGGTATAATACACAGATAATGAAAGATTATGTGCTACAGGCACTATAGAGATGTGAAATTAAATGGCACTGGAGGATGTGTAATATAGGGGTATTCTGCTAATGTAGCACTAGTATGTTGGCTTATTAAGTACATATACTTTCTTCAGGAATCTCAATGTTTCCCAGATCAGCAGTTTAAATCCATAAATCGGCGCCAAAATACTTTTAAATTGGTTACTGCCGAGTAAGTACCACACCCCTAGGTGTCTCTGGCCATGCCTCTCAGAAGCCCTAAGGGAAATGTCATCATTAACCTTGTAAAAAAAACTCCTACAGCAAAGGAAGACTGCTAGACCACACCATGCTGTCCACACAGGCGCAAATGTGTGATCGAAAATGATGCATCAAAGGGAATGCAGTTATGTTGTCGGCAGTTGGGATACCGACCTCTGACAATGCCGACAGCTGTAATCCCAGCTGTCAGGGGCTATTCCCACTCGTGGGTGTCCATTACACCCATAGAATGGGAAAAGTATGCAAGGGGACTCTTTGCGCTCGCCCCGCTGCCGGCATATACTGACTATTGGGATGCCGTTGTCGGTATACTGACGGCCGGCATCCCAATCGTCGGTAAATCCTACTGATTCCCATCAAAAGGCTATACATCCAAAGCAGAAATATAAATGACAAAACCATTCTACAAACACACTTGAGAAATCCCTGATCAGTAACCAGGTATACTTATAGTACATGCCTATTATCCCAGTCACGGCTGCTGCATGTACAGACAGAGCAGCCGGCTCTCACAAACAGTCCAACTAACATATCATGAGTACTGAACATGATAGATAAAAAAATAAACGACGACAGAAATACAGAAGGGAGTAATTGTAGTACCAGCTAGGAAACATGTAACCAGATCATGACAAATCATAACTGACAAACATTCACAGCATTGCATAAAAATAGAAATAATGTGTCCCTGCAGATCCAGGATTGTAATATGTAATAATGTGTCTCTACAGATACAGCTTGGTAATATGTAATAATGTGTCCCTGTAGATACAGCTTGGTAATATGTAATAATGTGTCCCTGCAGATAGAGCTTGGTAATATGTAATAATGTGTCCCTGCAAATACAGCTTGGTAATATGTAATAATGTGTCCCTGCAGATGCTGCTTGGTAATATGTAATAATGTGTCCCTGCAAATACAGCTTGGTAATATGTAATAATGTGTCCCTGCAGATACAGCTTGGTAATATGTAATAATGTGTCTCTACAGATACAGCTTGGTAATATGTAATAATGTGTTCCTGCAGATAGAGCTTGGTAATATGTAATAATGTGTCTCTACAGATACAGCTTGGTAATATGTAATAATGTGTCTCTACAGATACAGCTTGGTAATATGTAATAATGTGTTCCTGCAGATAGAGCTTGGTAATGTCTCTACAGATACAGCTTGGTAATATGTAATAATGTGTCTCTACAGATACAGCTTGGTAATATGTAATAATGTGTTCCTGCAGATACAGCTTGGTAATATGTAATAATGTGCCCCTGTAGATACAGCTTGGTAATATGTAATAATGTGTCCCTGCAGATACAGCTTGGTAATATGTAATAATGTGTCCCTGCAGATAGAGCTTGGTAATATGTAATAATGTGTACCTGCAGATACAGCTTGGTAATATGTAATAATGTGTCCCTGCAGATACAGCTTGGTAATATGTAATAATGTGTCCCTCCAGATACAGCTTGGTAATATGTAATAATGTGTCCCTGCAGATACAGCTTGGTAATATGAAATAATGTGTTCCTGCAGATACAGCTTGGTAATATGTAATAATGTGCCCCTGTAGATACAGCTTGGTAATATGTAATAATGTGTCCCTGCAGATAGAGCTTGGTAATATGTAATAATGTGTCCCTGCAAATACAGCTTGGTAATATGTAATAATGTGTCCCTGTAGATAGAGCTTGGTAATATGTAATAATGTGTCCCTGCAGATACAGCTTGGTAATATGTAATAATGTGTCCCTGCAGATGCTGCTTGGTAATATGTAATAATGTGTCTCTACATATACAGCTTGGTAATATGAAATAATGTGTCCCTGTAGACAGTGCCGTAACTAGGCATTTTAGCGCTATGTGCAAAAAATGACATTGGCGCCCCCTTCCCCCCCATGTAAGACAGGGGCAGTGCGTGCCGTAGGCGCGCAAAAATATATATAGGGGCGTGGCTTTATGGGGAAGGGGCGTGGCCACAAAATAATAGCAATTCATACTATGGTGCACAGTAGTCTCCATTATTCAAATTACGCTGCACAGTAGCGCCACTACACCAGGTAGAGCCCCTTTTATACATTACAGCAGACAGCGTCCCCCTTTTTACACATTACAGCAGACAGTCCCCCTTTTTACACATTACGGCAGACAGCGTCCCCCTTTTTACACATTACAGCAGACAGTCCCCCTTTTTACACATTGCGGCAGCCACAGTCCCCCTTTTTACACATTGCGGCAGCCCCAGTCCCCCTTTTTACACACTGCGGCAGCCAGTCCCCTTTTCACACATTGCGGCAGCCAGTCCCCCTTTTTACACATTGCGGCAGCCCCAGTCCCCCTTTTTACACACTGCAGCAACCAGTCCTCTTTTCACACATTGCGGCAGCCAGTCCCCCTTTTTACACATTGCGGCAGCCAGTCCCCCTTTTTACACATTGCGGCAGCCACAGTCCCCCTTTTTACACAGTGCGGCAGCCCCAGTCCCCCTTTTTACACACTGCGGCAGCCAGTCCCCTTTTCACACATTGCGGCAGCCAGTCCCCCTTTTTACACATTGCGGCAGCCACAGTCCCCCTTTTTACACAGTGCGGCAGCCCCAGTCCCCCTTTTCACACACTGCGGCAGCCAGTCCCCTTTTCACACATTGCGGCAGCCAGTCCCCCTTTTCACACATTGCGGCAGCCACAGTCCCCCTTTTTACACATTGCGGCAGCCCCAGTTCCCCTTTTTACACATTGCGGCAGCCCCAGTTCCCCTTTTTACACATTGCGGCAGCCCCAGTCCCCCTTTTTACACATTGCGGCAGCCCCAGTCCCCCTTTTTACACATTGCGGCAGCCCCAGTCCCCCTTTTTACACATTGCGGCAGGCAGGTCCCCTTTGTACACATTGCGGCAGCCCCAGTCCCCCTTTTTACACATTGCGGCAGGCAGTCCCCCTTTTTACACATTGCGGCAGGCAGGTCCCCTTTGTACATATTGCGGCAGCCCCAGTCCCCCTTTTTACACATTGCGGCAGGCAGTACCCCTTTTTACACATTGCGGCAGGCAGTACCCCTTTTTACACATTGCGGCAGCCACAGTCCCCCTTTTTACACATTGCGGCAGCCCCAGTTCCCCTTTTTACACATTGCGGCAGCCCCAGTCCCCCTTTTTACACATTGCGGCAGCCCCAGTCCCCCTTTTTACACATTGCGGCAGCCCCAGTTGCCCTTTTTACACATTGCGGCAGGCAGGTCCCCTTTGTACACATTGCGGCAGCCCCAGTCCCCCTTTTTACACATTGCGGCAGCCCCAGTCCCCCTTTTTACACATTGCGGCAGGCAGTCCCCCTTTTTACACATTGCGGCAGGCAGGTCCCCTTTGTACACATTGCGGCAGCCCCAGTCCCCCTTTTTACACATTGCGGCAGCCAGTCCCCCTTTTTACACATTGCGGCAGCCACAGTCCCCCTTTTTACACATTGCGGCAGCCCCAGTCCCCCTTTTTACACATGGCGGCAGCCCCAGTCCCCCTTTTTACACTTTGCGGCAGCACCAGTTCCCCTTTTTACACTTTGCGGCAGGCAGGTCCCCTTTGTACACATTGCGGCAGCCCCAGTCCCCCTTTTTACACATTGCGGCAGGCAGTCCCCCTTTTTACACATTGCGGCAGGCAGGTCCCCTTTGTACACATTGCGGCAGCCCCAGTCCCCCTTTTTACACTTTGCGGCAGGCAGTCCCCCTTTTTACATATTGCGGCAGCCGGTCCCCCATTTTACACATTGCGGCAGCCAGTCCCTCTTTTTACACATTATGGCAGACGGTGTCCCCCTGAGAGAGAGAGAGAGAGAAAAAGAGAGAGAGAGAAAGAAAGAGAGATATACTTACCTTCTCCCCGCTGGCAGTCAGGCTCCTCGTGCAGCTCCCTCTGTGCAGGCATCGGACAAGGAGGAGGAGGGAGAGGGACTGGAGCCGCAGCAGCGCTATTTCATTGGTAGTAAGCGCCGCTGCAGCATCCCCCTCTCCTTCCGTATTGGCTGCCCGGCGCTGCTGTGGATGCTGGGATGAAGGAACCGCATCCCAGCATCCACAGCAGCGCCGGGCAGCCAATACGGAAGGAGAGGGGGATGCTGCAGCGGCGCTTACTACCAATGAAATAGCGCTGCTGCGGCGGCTCCCTGCTCCCCCTCCCTCCTCCTCCTTGTCTGCTGCCCGGCGCTGCTCTGTGCTCTCTTCTCCCTCCACAGCGCGGCGGCGCACGGCGCACACAGCAGAGGCGGCATGTAATGAGTCAATTTGACTCATTACATGCCGCTGGCCGTGCGCCCTCAGGGCAACTGCGCTGTGTGCCAAGCCCACTTGGCACACTCGTAGTTACGGCCCTGCCTGTAGATACAGCTTGGTAATCTGTAATAATGTGTCCCTGCAGATACAGCTTGGTAATATGTAATAATGTGTCCCTGCAGATGCTGCTTGGTAATATGTAATAATGTGTCTCTACAGATACAGCTTGGTAATATGTAATAATGTGTCCCTGCAGATACAACTTGGTAATACAGGTTGAGTATCCCTTATCCAAAATGCTTGGGACCAGAGGTATTTTGGATATGGGATTTTTCCGTATTTTGGAATAATTGCATACCATAATGAGATATCATGGTGATGGGACCCAAGTCTAAGCACAGAATGTATTTATGTTTCATATACACCTTATACACACAGCCTGAATGTCATTTTAGCCAATATTTTTTATAACTTTGTGCATTAAACAAAGTGTGTGTACATTCACACAATTCATTTATGTTTCTTATACACCTTATACACACAACCTGAAGGTAATTTAATACAATATTTTTAATAACTTTGTGCATTAAACAAGGTTTGTGTACATTGAGCCATCAAATAACAAAAGTTTCTCTGACGTCCTAGTGGATGCTGGGAACTCCGAAAGGACCATGGGGAATAGCGGCTCCGCAGGAGACTGGGCACAACTAAAGAAAGCTTTTAGGTCACCTGGTGTGCACTGGCTCCTCCCACCATGACCCTCCTCCAAGCCTCAGTTAGATTTTGTGCCCGGCCGAGGTTGGATGCACACTAGGGGCTCTCCTGAGCTTCTAGAAAGAAAGTATATAATTAGGTTTTTTATTTTACAGTGAAACCTGCTGGCAACAGGCTCACTGCAGCGAGGGACTAAGGGGAGAAGAAGCGAACCTACCTGCTTGCAGCTAGCTTGGGCTTCTTAGGCTACTGGACACCATTAGCTCCAGAGGGATCGACCGCATGGAACTGGCCTTGGTGTTCGGTCCCGGAGCCGCGCCGCCGTCCCCCTTACAGAGCCAGAAGCAAGAAGAGGTCCGGAAAATCGGCGGCAGAAGACATCAATCTTCACCAAGGTAGCGCACAGCACTGCAGCTGTGCGCCATTGCTCCTCATGCACACTTCACACTCCGGTCACTGAGGGTGCAGGGCGCTGGGGGGGGGGGGGGGGGGCGCCCCCTGAGCAGCAATAAAAACACCTTGGCTGGCATATATATCACAATATATAGCCCCAGAGGCTATATATGTGATAAATACCCCTGCCAGAATCCATAAAAAAGCGTGAGAAAAGTCCGCAAAAAAGGGGCGGAGCTATCTCTCTCTCAGCACACTGGCGCCATTTTCTCTTCACAGTGCAACTGGAAGACAGCTCCCCAGGCTCTCCCCTGTAGTTTTCAGGCTCAAAGGGTTAAAAAGAGAGGGGGGGGGCACTAAATTTAGGCGCAATATTGTATATACAAGCAGCTATTGGGAAAAATTCGCTCAATATAGTGTTAATCCCTAAATTATATAGCGCTCTGGTGTGTGCTGGCATACTCTCTCTCTGTCTCCCCAAAGGGCTGTGTGGGGTCCTGTCCTCAGTCAGAGCATTCCCTGTGTGTGTGCGGTGTGTCGGTACGGCTGTGTCGACACGTTTGATGAGGAGGCTTATGTGATGGCAGAGCAGATGCCGATAAATGTGATGTCGCCCCCTGTGGGGCCGACACCAGAGTGGATGGATAGGTGGAAGGTATAAACCGACAGTGTCAACTCCTTACATAAAAGGCTGGATGACGTAACAGCTATGGGACAGCCGGCTTCTCAGCCCGCGCCTGCCCAGGCGTCTCAAAGGCCATCAGGGGCTCAAAAACGCCCGCTCCCTCAGATGGCAGACACAGATGTCGACACGGAGTCTGACTCCAGTGTCGACGAGGTTGAGACATATACACAATCCACTAGGAACATCCGTTACATGATTTCGGCAATAAAAAATGTGTTACACATTTCTGACATTAACCCAAGTACCACTAAAAAAGGGTTTTATGTTTGGGGAGAAAAAGCAGGCAGTGTTTTGTTCCCCCATCAAATGAGTGAATGAAGTGTGAAAAAGCGTGGGTTCCCCCGATAAGAAACTGGTAATTTCTAAAATGTTACTGATGGCGTACCCTTTCCCGCCAGAGGATAAGTTACGCTGGGAGATATCCCCTAGGGTGGATAAGGCGCTCACACGTTTGTCAAAAAAGGTGACACTGCCGTCTTAGGATACGGCCACTTTGAAGGTACCTGCTGATAAAAAGCAGGAGGCTATCCTGAAGTCTGTAGTTACACACTCCGGTACTAGACTGAGACCTGCAGATAGTGCTGCTGCAGCGTGGTCTGTAACCCTGTCAAACAGGGATACTATTTTTCGAACATAAGACGTCGTCTTATATATGAGGGATGCACAGAGGGATATTTTGCCGGCTGGCATCCAG
Source organism: Pseudophryne corroboree (assembly GCF_028390025.1). Taxonomy (NCBI): domain Eukaryota; kingdom Metazoa; phylum Chordata; class Amphibia; order Anura; family Myobatrachidae; genus Pseudophryne; species Pseudophryne corroboree. Next base: position 215,247,843 of record NC_086444.1, read on the forward strand.
AATTAATGCAATGTCCATTCGGTCAGGAGGTTATTAGAGACCCGACACTGGACAGGTGATGCTGACTTTAAAAGGCACATAGAGCCTTATAAGGGTGAGGAATTGTTTGGGGATGGTCTCTGGGACCTCGTATCCACAGCAACAGCTGGGAAGAAATTTTTTTTACCTCAGGTTTCCTCACAGCCTCAGAAAGCACTGTATTATCAAGTACAGTCCTTTCGGCTTCAGAAATGCAAGCGTGTAAAACGAGGGAAGAGGGAAAAAGCTGCACCAGTCAGCCAGTTCCCAGAATCAAAATTCTTCCCCCGCTTCCTCTGAGTCCACCGCATGACGGGGGGGCTCCACAGGCGTAGCCAGGTACGGTGGGGGGCCGCCTCAAAAATTTCAGCGATCAGTGGGCTCGCTCACAGGTGGATTCCTAGATCCTTCAAGTAGTATTTCAGGGGTACAAGCTGGAAGTCGAGGCGTCTCCCCCCCGCCGTTTCCTCAAATCTGCCTTGCCGACAACTCCCTCAGGCAGGGAGACTGTGCTAGAGGCAATTCACAAGCTGTATTCCCAGCAGGTGATAGTCAAGGTGCCCCTACTTCAACAAGGATGGGGTTACTATTCCACACTGTTTGTGGTACCGAAACCGGACGGTTCGGTGAGACCCATTTTATATTTGAAATCCTTGAACACATGCATAAAAAAATTCAAGTTCAAGATGGAATCGCTCAGGGCGATTATTGCAAGCCTGGAGGAGGGGGATTACATGGTATCCCTGGACATCAAGGAGGCTTACCTACATGTCCCCATTTACCATCCTCACCAGGAGTACCTCAGATTTGTGGTACAGGATTGCCATTACCAATTCCAAACACTGCCGTTTGGACTGTCCACGGCACCGAGGGTCTTTACCAAGGTAATGGCAGAAATGATTATACTCCTTCGAGAAAGGAAGTTTTAATTATCCCGTACTTGGACGATCTCCTTATAAAGGCGAGGTCCAAGGAGCAGTTGTTGGTCGGAGTAGCACTATCTCGGGAAGTGCTACAACAGCACGGATGGATTCTATACATTCCAAAGTCACAGCTGGTTCCTACCACACGCCTACTGTTCCTGGGGATGGTTCTGGACACAGAACAGAAAAAAGTGTTTCTCCCGCAGGAGAAAGCCAAGGAGCTGTCATCTCTAGTCAGAGACCTCCTGAAACCAAAACAGGTATCGGTGCATCACTGCACACGAGTCCTGGGAAAAATGGTAGCTTCTTACGAAGCAAAATTCCATTCGGCAGGTTCCATGCAAGAACCTTTCAGTGGGACCTCTTGGACAAGTGGTCGGGATCGCATCTTCAGATGCATCGGCTGATAACCCTGTCTCCAAGGACCAGGGTATCTCTACTGTGGTGGCTGCAGAGTGCTCATCTTCAAGAGGGCCGCAGATTCGGCATACAGGACTGGGTCCTGGTAACCACGGATGCCAGCCTTCGAGTCTGGGGGGCAGTCACACAGGGAAGAAATTTCCAAGGACTTTGGTCAAGTCAGGAGTCGTCCCTACACATAAATATTCTGGAACTGAGGGCCATTTACAATGCCCTAAGTCTGGCAAGGCCTCTGCTTCAAAACCAGCCGGTACTGATCCAATCAGACAACATCACGTCAGTCGCCCATGTAAACCGACAGGGCGGCACAAGAAGCAGGATGGCGATGGCAGAAGCCACAAGGATTCTCCGATGGGCGGAAAATCACGTCTTAGCACTGTCAGCAGTGTTCATTCCGGGAGTGGACAGCTGGGAAGCAGACTTCCTCAGCGGACACGACCTACACCCGGGAGAGTGGGGACTTCATCCAGAAGTCTTCCAACTGTTGGTAAACCGTTGGGAAAGGCCACAGGTGGACATGATGGCGTCCCGCCTAAACAAAAAACTAGAGAGATATTGCGCCAGGTCAAGGGACCCTCAGGCGATAGCGGTGGACGCTCTAGTGACACCGTGGGTGTACCAGTCAGTTTGTGTTCCCTCCTCTGCCTCTCATACCAAGGGTACTGAGAATAATAAGAAAACGAGGAGTAAGAACAATACTCGTGGTTCCGGATTGGCCAAGACGAGCGTGGTACCCGGAACTTCAAGAGATGATCTCAGAGGACCCATGGCCTCTGCCGCTCAGACAGGACCTGCTGCAGCAGGGGCCCTGTCTGTTCCAAGACTTACCGCGGCTGCGTTTGACGGCATGGCGGTTGAACGCCGGATCCTGAAGGTAAAGGGCATTCCGGAGGAAGTCATTCCTACGCTGATTAAAGCCAGGAAAGATGTAACTGCAAAGCATTATCACCGCATATGGCGGATGTATGTTGCTTGGTGTGAGGCCAAAAAGGCCCCAACAGAGGAATTTCAACTGGGTCGATTTCTGCATTTCCTACAAGCAGGAGTGACTATGGGCCTGAAATTAGGCTCCATTAAGGTACAGATCTCGGCTCTGTCGATTTTCTTCCAGAAAGAACTAGTTTCACTACCTGAAGTTCAGACGTTTGTTAAGGGAGTGCTGCATATTCAGCCCCCTTTTGTGCCTCCAGTGGCACCTTGGGATCTCAACGTGGTGTTGAGTTTCTTAAAATCACATTGGTTTGAGCCACTTAAAACCGTGGATCTAAAATATCTCACGTGGAAAGTGGTCATGTTATTGGCCTTGGCTTCAGCCAGGCGTGTGTCAGAATTGGTGGCTTTGTCATGTAAAAGCCCTTATCTGATTTTCCATATGGATAGGGCAGAATTGAGGACTCGTCCCCAGTTTCTCCCTAAGGTGGTATCAGCTTTTCACTTGAACCAACCTATTGTGGTGCCTGCGGCTACTAGGGACTGGGAGGATTCCAATTTGCTGGACGTAGTCAGGGCCTTGAAAATTTATGTTTCCAGGACGGCTAGAGTCAGGAAAACTGACTCGCTATTTATCCTGTATGCACCCAACAAGCTGGGTGCTCCTGCTTCTAAGCAGACTATTGCTCGCTGGATTTGTAGCACAATTCAGCTGGCGCATTCTGCGGCTGGACTGCCGCATCCTAAATCAGTAAAAGCCCATTCCACAAGGAAGGTGGGCTCATCTTGGGCGGCTGCCCGAGGGGTCTCGGCTTTACAACTTTGCCGAGCTGCTACTTGGTCAGGGGCAAACACGTTTGCAAAATTCTACAAATTTGATACCCTGGCTGAGGAGGACCTTGAGTTCTCTCATTCGGTGCTGCAGAGTCACCCGCACTCTCCCGCCCGTTTGGGAGCTTTGGTATAATCCCCATGGTCATTTTGGAGTTCCCAGCATCCACTAGGACGTCAGAGAAAATAAGATTTTACTCACCGGTAAATCTATTTCTCGTAGTCCGTAGTGGATGCTGGGCGCCCGTCCCAAGTGCGGATTGTCTGCAATACTTGTACATAGTTATTGTTAACTAAAGGGTTATTGTTGAGCCATCTGTTGAGAGGCTCAGTTGTTTTCATACTGTTAAACTGGGTATGGTATCACGAGTTATACGGTGTGATTGGTGTGGCTGGTAAGAGTCTTACCTGGGATTCAAAATCCTTCCTTATTATGTCAGCTCGTCCGGGCACAGTGTCCTAACTGAGGCTTGGAGGAGGGTCATGGTGGGAGGAGCCAGTGCACACCAGGTGACCTAAAAGCTTTCTTTAGTTGTGCCCAGTCTCCTGCGGAGCCGCTATTCCCCATGGTCCTTTCGGAGTTCCCAGCATCCACTACGGACTACGAGAAATAGATTTACCGGTGAGTAAAATCTTATTTTCACTATCTCACTCTCACTCAAAAAATTCCGTATTTCGGAATATTCCGTATTTCGGATATTTGTATATGGGATACTCAACCTGTATGTAATAATGTGTCCCTGCAGATGCTGCTTGCTAATATGTAATAATGTGTCTCTACAGATACAGCTTGGTAATATGAAATAATGTGTCCCTGCAGATACAGTTTGGTAATATGTAATAATGTGTTCCTGCAGATACAGCTTGGTAATATGTTATAATGTGTCCCTGTAGATACAGCTTGGTAATATGTAATAATGTGTCCCTGTAGATAGAGCTTGGTAATATGTAATAATGTGTCCCTGCAGATACAGCTTGGTAATATGTAATAATGTATCCCTGCAGATGCTGCTTGGTAATATTTAATAATGTATCTCTGCAGTTAGAGCAAGGCAATATGTAATAATGTGTCCCTGCAGATACAGCGAGGCAATATGTAATCATGTGTCTCTGCAGATACATCGAGGCAATATATAATAATGTGTTTCTGCAGATACAGCTTGGTACTATGTAATCATGTGTCTCTGCAGATACAGCGAGGCAATATGTAATAATGTGTCTCTGCAGATACAGCTTGGTAATATGTAATCATGTGTCTCTGCAGATACAGCGAGGCAATATGTAATAATGTGTCTCTGCAGATACAGCTTGGTAATATGTAATGTGTCTCTGCAGATACAGCTTGGTAATATGTAATAATGTGTCTGTAGTTACAGCAAGGTAATATGTAATAATGTGTCTCTACAGATACAGCTTGGTAATATGTTATAATGTGTCCCTGTAGATACAGCTTGGTAATATGTAATAATGTGTCCCTGTAGATAGAGCTTGGTAATATGTAATAATGTGTCCCTGCAGATACAGCTTGGTAATATGTAATAATGTGTCCCTCCAGATACAGCTTGGTAATATGTAATAATGTATCCCTGCAGATACAGCTTGGTAATATGTAATCATGTGTCTCTGCAGATACAGTGAGGCAATATGTAATAATGTGTCTCTGCAGATACAGCTTGGTAATATGTAATGTGTCTCTGCAGATACAGCTTGGTAATATGTAATAATGTGTCTGTAGTTACAGCAAGGCAATATGTCAGCGGTGGCCAACCTGTGGCTCTTGAGCCACATGTTGCTCTTTCTTTACTCAAATGTGGCTCCCAACACTCAGTCACTTGAACACAACAGATACAGAAACCACTGCCCTCCAGCCAGACAGGCAGCAGCACTACGGTGACTGAAAACTGAGGAAGCCAAATACTATAGGTGAGACATCCACTGGCAAATAGAGGACACATAAGGGGCTGCTGCAATCACGGGCTTGGCAACCTTTAGCCTGGGGGGCAGACTCAAGCAAGCGGACCCATTTTTTCAGGGAATCTGCAGTCAAGTTGCCCTGGAACACTTATATTGCACTGGCCCAGGGGTCAGATGACACCTAGCCCCCCCTTCCCAGCCAGCCCCTTGGCAGAAGTTGGGGGGACTGCAGTGACACATGAGGGTGGGCTGGAGTGACACAAGTCGGGGCTGGATGGAGTGACACAGAGTGTTCTGGCAGGAGAGGCACAATGGGGGAACTGACTGTAGTGACATACTGTAGGAGGGTGCTGGCTGGAGTGACATATGTTGGAGCTGGTTGGAGTGACACATGGGGAGCTGGCTGAAGTGACACATGGGAAGCTGAAGTGTATTATGTGAATCTGGCTTTTTCAATATATTTTATATGGATTTGGCTTATTCAATTATTTTATGTGAAAGTGACTTTTGCAATGTATTTTATGTTGGCTCTGGCTTTAAAATTTATCTTATGCTGGATCTGGCTTTTTCAATGTATTTTATACCAGGGGTGTGCCCTAGCTGGCATAATGCCACACCCCATTTTTGCACACGTGCCTTTGGCTCGATGTCGACTTGTTGACATACCTAACAAGATTTTTTGGCTCTTTGTCTCTGACTGGTTGGCCACCCCTGCAATATGTAATAATGTGTCTCTGCAGATACTGCTTGGTAATATGTAATAATATGTCTCTGCAGATACAGCTTGGTAATATGTAATAATGTGTCTGTAGTTACAGCAAGGCAATATGTAATAATGCGTCTCTGCAGATACAGCTTGGTAATATGTAATAATGTGTCTCTACAGATACAGCGAGGCAATATGTAATAATGCGTCTCTGCAGATACAGCTTGGTAATATGTAATAATGTGTCTCTACAGATACAGCTTGGTAATATGAAATAATTTGTCCCTGCAGATACAGCTTGGTATTATGTAATAATGTCTCTCTACAGATACAGCTTGGTAATATGTAATAATGCGTCTCTGCAGATACAGCGAGGCAATATGTAATAATGTCTCTCTACAGATACAGCGAGGCAATATGTAATAATGTTTCCCTGCAGATCCAGGATGGTCCTATGTAATAATTTGTCTCTGCAGATCCAGTATAGTAATATGTAATAATTTGTCCCTGCAGAAGTAATATGTAATGTGTCCCTGCAGATTCAGCAAGGTCTTTTGCCTGGGTTTGAACTTCTTCATGGCCATGCAGGTCTATATGATGGCCACCAACTAGGCCATGGAGTCTCAAAATTGACATTTTAGTTTAGGCAACTTCGCTCAGGATGTCTCCCAGTGTCGAAAAACTGCACTAATATGAAGGCCCAGGTTGATATGTATCAGTGGGCAGCAGGCTGAGCTCCAATGGAAGAGCAGTGAGTTGGATGATAAACTGTCACACTGCACCTGCACTGACAGTTACTAGTCATTGGGGGAGATGTACTAAGCAGTGAAAAAAGTGAAGAAGTGAGCCAGTAGAGAAGTAACCAATCGGCATTGAAGTAACATTTATAATTTGCATACTATATAATTATACAGAGCAGCTGATTTGTTGCCATGTGCAACTTCTCCATTGGCTCACTTCTCCACTCTATGGTCTCCATTATTGGTCTGCTAAGATTTCTTGGGAATGCTTTCTGTTCTACGGTGATTTCTGAAACCACAGTGATTTTGGAAGCTATACTGATTTCTGTTCTGTAAGTTCTTGGCCCTACACATTAGGCGAGAACACTGAAATGAACACTGATCATTCAGTGTAAAGGCACCAACGATGAATGATGCGCGGCCCCACACGCTCGTTCATCGTTTGTGCCGGGTCGCCTTCAGAGCCGGATTAAGGGGGGGGGGGCTCGAGGGGCACAACACCCTGGGCCCCCTCTATGAATGGGCCCCCCCCAGCTTTGGTTACAGCTGCGGTGAAAAAGTGCACTGCGAGCTGTAGAAAATGAAAGTAAACAGGAGAGGAGACTGAGGATGAAGAGGGGTGGAGTTCGTGCATGGGGGCGGGGCTTCACGGCACTGTGCATTCAGGGGCAGATGTATTACCCTGGAGAAGGCATAAGGAAGTGATAAACCAGTGATATGTGCAAGGTGATAAAGGCACCAGCCAATCAGCTCCAATATGTAAATGAACAGTTAGGATCTGATTGGCTGCTGCCTTTATCACCTTGCACATATCACTGGTTTATCACTTCCTTATGCCTTCTCCAGGTTAATACATCTGCCCCTCAGTGCTTGGCAAGCAGCATGGGGGAGAGGAGGAGAGCTTGGAGGCAGGACGGGATCAGATGCAGTGTGCCTGCAGTGCCCACCCAGTGATTTTAGAGTGAGGTAAGAGGGTGGAGTGGGGGAAACTGTGTAAGAGGGAGGAGGGGGACACTGTATAGGAATATGTGTGAGGGGGGGGAGGGGGACACTGTATATGAATATGTGTGAGAGGGGGGAGGGAGACACTGTATATGAATATGTGTGAGAGGGGGGAGGGGGACACTGTACATGAATATGTGTGAGAGGGGGGAGGGGGACACTGTATATGAATATGTGTGAGAGGGGGGAGGGGGACACTGTATATGAATATATGTGAGAGGGGGGAGGGAGACAGTGTATATGAATATGTGTTAGAGGGGGGAGGGGGACACTGTATATGAATGTGTGTGAGAGGGGGGAGGGAGACACTGTATATGAATATGTGTGAGAGGGGGGAGGGAGACAGTGTATATAAATGTGTGAGAGGGGGGAGGGGGACACTGTATATGAATATGTATGAGAGGGGGGAGGGAGACAGTGTATATAAATGTGTGAGAGGGGGGAGGGAGACACTGTATATGAATATGTGTGAGAGGGGGGAGGGAGACACTGTATATGAATATGTGTGAGAGGGGGGAGGGAGACACTGTATATGAATATGTGTGAGAGGGGGGAGGGAGACAGTGTATATAAATGTGTGAGAGGGGGGAGGGAGACACTGTATATGAATATGTGTGAGAGGGGGGAGGGAGACAGTGTATATAAATGTGTGAGAGGGGGGAGGGAGACACTGTATATGAATATGTGTGAGAGGGGGGAGGGAGACAGTGTATATAAATATGTGTGAGAGGGGGGAGGGGGACACTGTATATGAATATGTGTGAGAGGGAGGGGGGGGACACTGTATATGAATATGTGTGAGAGGGGGAGGGAGACACTGTATATGAATATGTGTGAGAGGGGGAGGGAGACAGTGTATATAAATATGTGTGAGAGGGGGGAGGGGGACACTGTATATGAATATGTGTGAGAGGGGGGAGGGAGACACTGTATATGAATATGTGTGAGAGGGGGGAGGGAGACAGTGTATATAAATGTGTGAGAGGGGGGAGGGAGACACTGTATATGAATATGTGTGAGAGGGGGGAGGGAGACACTGTATATGAATATGTGTGAGAGGGGGAGGGAGACAGTGTATATAAATGTGTGAGAGGGGGGAGGGGGACACTGTATATGAATATGTGTGAGAGGGAGGAGGGGGACACTGTATATGAATATGTGTGAGAGGGGGGAGGGGGACACTACATGAATATGTGTGAGAGGGAGGAGGGAGACGCTGTGTATATGAATATGTGTGAGAGGGGGAGGGAGACAGTGTATATAAATATGTGTGAGAGGGGGAGGGGGACACTGTATATGAATATGTGTGAGAGGGAGGAGGGGGACACTGTATATGAATATGTGTGAGAGGGGGGAGGGGGACACTGTATATGAATATGTGTGAAAGGGGGGAGGGAGACGCTGTATATGAATATGTGTGAGAGGGGGGAGGGAGACAGTGTATATAAATGTGTGAGGGGGGGAGGGGGACACTATGTATATGTGTAAGAGGGATATCTTTATGTGTGTGACTGTATGTTTATTAGAGATGAGCGCCTGAAATTTTTCGGGTTTTGTGTTTTGGTTTTGGGTTCGGTTCCGCGGCCGTGTTTTGGGTTCGAACGCGTTTTGGCAAAACCTCACCGAATTTTTTTTGTCGGATTCGGGTGTGTTTTGGATTCGGGTGTTTTTTTTCAAAAAACACTAAAAAACAGCTTAAATCATAGAATTTGGGGGTCATTTTGATCCCAAAGTATTATTAACCTCAAAAACCATAATTTACACTCATTTTCAGTCTATTCTGAATACCTCACACCTCACAATATTATTTTTAGTCCTAAAATTTGCACCGAGGTCGCTGTGTGAGTAAGATAAGCGACCCTAGTGGCCGACACAAACACCGGGCCCATCTAGGAGTGGCACTGCAGTGTCACGCAGGATGTCCCTTCCAAAAAACCCTCCCCAAACAGCACATGACGCAAAGAAAAAAAGAGGCGCAATGAGGTAGCTGTGTGAGTAAGATTAGCGACCCTAGTGGCCGACACAAACACCGGGCCCATCTAGGAGTGGCACTGCAGTGTCACGCAGGATGTCCCTTCCAAAAAACCCTCCCCAAACAGCACATGACGCAAAGAAAAAGAAAAGAAAAAAGAGGTGCAAGATGGAATTGTCCTTGGGCCCTCCCACCCACCCTTATGTTGTATAAACAAAACAGGACATGCACACTTTAACCAACCCATCATTTCAGTGACAGGGTCTGCCACACGACTGTGACTGATATGACGGGTTGGTTTGGACCCCCCCCAAAAAAGAAGCAATTAATCTCTCCTTGCACAAACTGGCTCTACAGAGGCAAGATGTCCACCTCATCTTCACCCTCCGATATATCACCGTGTACATCCCCCTCCTCACAGATTATCAATTCGTCCCCACTGGAATCCACCATCTCAGCTCCCTGTGTACTTTGTGGAGGCAATTGCTGCTGGTCAATGTCTCCGCGGAGGAATTGATTATAATTCATTTTAATGAACATCATCTTCTCCACATTTTCTGGATGTAACCTCGTACGCCGATTGCTGACAAGGTGAGCGGCGGCACTAAACACTCTTTCGGAGTACACACTTGTGGGAGGGCAACTTAGGTAGAATAAAGCCAGTTTGTGCAAGGGCCTCCAAATTGCCTCTTTTTCCTGCCAGTATAAGTACGGACTGTGTGACGTGCCTACTTGGATGCGGTCACTCATATAATCCTCCACCATTCTATCAATGTTGAGAGAATCATATGCAGTGACAGTAGACGACATGTCCGTAATCGTTGTCAGGTCCTTCAGTCCGGACCAGATATCAGCATCAGCAGTCGCTCCAGACTGCCCTGCATCACCGCCAGCGGGTGGGCTCGGAATTCTGAGCCTTTTCCTCGCACCCCCAGTTGCGGGAGAATGTGAAGGAGGAGATGTTGACAGGTCGCGTTCCGCTTGACTTGACAATTTTGTCACCAGCAGGTCTTTCAACCCCAGCAGACTTGTGTCTGCCGGAAAGAGAGATCCAAGGTAGGCTTTAAATCTAGGATCGAGCACGGTGGCCAAAATGTAGTGCTCTGATTTCAACAGATTGACCACCCGTGAATCCTTGTTAAGCGAATTAAGGGCTGCATCCACAAGTCCCACATGCCTAGCGGAATCGCTCCCTTTTAGCTCCTTCTTCAATGCCTCCAGCTTCTTCTGCAAAAGCCTGATGAGGGGAATGACCTGACTCAGGCTGGCAGTGTCTGAACTGACTTCACGTGTGGCAAGTTCAAAGGGCATCAGAACCTTGCACAACGTTGAAATCATTCTCCACTGCACTTGAGACAGGTGCATTCCACCTCCTATATCGTGCTCAATTGTATAGGCTTGAATGGCCTTTTGCTGCTCCTCCAACCTCTGAAGCATATAGAGGGTTGAATTCCACCTCGTTACCACTTCTTGCTTCAGATGATGGCAGGGCAGGTTCAGTAGTTTTTGGTGGTGCTCCAGTCTTCTGTACGTGGTGCCTGTACGCCGAAAGTGTCCCGCAATTCTTCTGGCCACCGACAGCATCTCTTGCACGCCCCTGTCGTTTTTAAAAAAATTCTGCACCACCAAATTCAAGGTATGTGCAAAACATGGGACGTGCTGGAATTTGCCCATATTTAATGCACACACAATATTGCTGGCGTTGTCCGATGCCACAAATCCACAGGAGAGTCCAATTGGGGTAAGCCATTCCGCGATGATCTTCCTCAGTTGCCGTAAGAGGTTTTCAGCTGTGTGCGTATTCTGGAAACCGGTGATACAAAGCGTAGCCTGCCTAGGAAAGAGTTGGCGTTTGCGAGATGCTGCTACTGGTGCCGCCGCTGCTGTTCTTGCGGCGGGAGTCCATACATCTACCCAGTGGGCTGTCACAGTCATATAGTCCTGACCCTGCCCTGCTCCACTTGTCCACATGTCCGTGGTTAAGTGGACATTGGGTACAGCTGCATTTTTTAGGACACTGGTGACTCTTTTTCTGAGGTCTGTGTACATTTTCGGTATCGCCTGCCTAGAGAAATGGAACCTAGATGGTATTTGGTACCGGGGACACAGTACCTCCAACAAGTCTCTAGTTGGCTCTGCAGTAATGATGGATACCGGAACCACGTTTCTCACCACCCAGGATGCCAAGGCCTCAGTTATCCGCTTTGCAGTAGGATGACTGCTGTGATATTTCATCTTCCTCGCAAAGGACTGTTGAACAGTCAATTGCTTACTGGAAGTAGTACAAGTGGGCTTACGACTTCCCCTCTGGGATGACCATCGACTCCCAGCGGCAACAACAGCAGCGCCAGCAGCAGTAGGCGTTACACGCAAGGATGCATCGGAGGAATCCCAGGCAGGAGAGGACTCGTCAGAATTGCCAGTGACATGGCCTGCAGGACTATTGGCATTCCTGGGGAAGGAGGAAATTGACACTGAGGGAGTTGGTGGGGTGGTTTGCGTGAGCTTGGTTACAAGAGGAAGGGATTTACTGGTCAGTGGACTGCTTCCGCTGTCACCCAAAGTTTTTGAACTTGTCACTGACTTATTATGAATGCGCTGCAGGTGACGTATAAGGGAGGATGTTCCGAGGTGGTTAACGTCCTTACCCCTACTTATTACAGCTTGACAAAGGGAACACACGGCTTGACACCTGTTGTCCGCATTTCTGGTGAAATACCTCCACACCGAAGAGCTGATTTTTTTGGTATTTTCACCTGGCATGTCAACGGCCATATTCCTCCCACGGACAACAGGTGTCTCCCCGGGTGCCTGACTTAAACAAACCACCTCACCATCAGAATCCTCCTGGTCAATTTCCTCCCCAGCGCCAGCAACACCCATATCCTCCTCATCCTGGTGTACTTCAACACTGACATCTTCAATCTGACTATCAGGAACTGGACTGCGGGTGCTCCTTCCAGCACTTGCAGGGGGCGTGCAAATGGTGGAAGGCGCATGCTCTTCACGTCCAGTGTTGGGAAGGTCAGGCATCGCAACCGACACAATTGGACTCTCCTTGTGGATTTGGGATTTCGAAGAATGCACAGTTCTTTGCTGTGCTGCTTTTGCCAGCTTGAGTCTTTTCATTTTTCTAGCGAGAGGCTGAGTGCTTCCATCCTCATGTGAAGCTGAACCACTAGCCATGAACATAGGCCAGGGCCTCAGCCGTTCCTTGCCACTCCGTGTGGTAAATGGCATATTGGCAAGTTTACGCTTCTCCTCCGACAATTTTATTTTAGGTTTTGGAGTCCTTTTTTTTCTGATATTTGGTGTTTTGGATTTGACATGCTCTGTACTATGACATTGGGCATCAGCCTTGGCAGACGACGTTGCTGGCATTTCATCGTCTCGGCCATGACTAGTGGCAGCAGCTTCAGCACGAGGTGGAAGTGGATCTTGATCTTTCCCTAATTTTGGAACCTCAACATTTTTGTTCTCCATATTTTAATAGGCACAACTAAAAGGCACCTCAGGTAAACAATGGAGATGGATACTAGTATACAATTATGGACTGCCTGCCGACTGCAGACACAGAGGTAGCCACAGCCGTGAACTACCGTACTGTACTGTGTCTGCAGCTAATATAGACTGGTTGATAAAGAGAAGATGTCTATGTAACTATGTATGTATAAAGAAGACTGAAAAAAATCCACGGTTAGGTGGTATACAATTATGGACGGACTGCCTGCCGAGTGCAGACACAGAGGTAGCCACAGCCGTGAACTACCGTACTTTACTGTGTCTGCAGCTAATATAGACTGGTTGATAAAGAGAAGATGTCTATGTAACTATGTATGTATAAAGAAGAATGAAAAAAAACCACGGTTAGGTGGTATACAATTATGGACGGACTGCCTGCCGAGTGCAGACACAGAGGTAGCCACAGCCGTGAACTACCGTACTGTACTGTGTCTGCAGCTAATATAGACTGGTTGATAAAGAGAAGATGTCTATGTAACTATGTATGTATAAAGAAGAATGAAAAAAATCCACGGTTAGGTGGTATTACAATTATGGACGGACTGCCTGCCGAGTGCAGAGACACAGAGGTAGCCACAGCCGTGAACTACCGTACTGTGTCTGCTGCGACTGGATGATAAATGATATAAAAAATATATATATATCACTACTGCAGCCGGACAGGTATATATTATATATTATATAATGACGGACCTGCTGGACACTGTCTGTCAGCAGAATGAGTTTTATTTTTATAGAATAAAAAAAAACACACAAGTGAAGTCACACGACGAGTGTTTAACTTTTTCAGGCAATCACAATATAAGTATACTACTAACTATACTGGTGGTCAGTGTGGTCAGGTCACTGGTCAGTCACACTGGCAGTGGCACTCCTGCAGCAAAAGTGTGCACTGTTTAATTTTAATATAATATGTACTCCTGGCTCCTGCTATAACCTATAACTGGCACTGCAGTAGTGCTCCCCAGTCTCCCCCACAATTATAAGCTGTGTGAGCTGAGCAGTCAGACAGATATATAATATATATAGATGATGCAGCACACTGGCCTGAGCCTGAGCAGTGCACACAGATATGGTATGTGACTGACTGAGTCACTGTGTGTATCGCTTTTTTCAGGCAGAGAACGGATATATTAAATAAACTGCACTGTGTGTCTGGTGGTCACTCACTATATAATATATTATGTACTCCTGGCTCCTGCTATAACCTATAACTGGCACTGCAGTAGTGCTCCCCAGTCTCCCCCACAATTATAAGCTGTGTGAGCTGAGCAGTCAGACAGATATATATAATATTATATATAGATAATAGATGATGCAGCACACTGGCCTGAGCAGTGCACACAGATATGGTATGTGACTGACTGAGTCACTGTGTGTATCGCTTTTTTCAGGCAGAGAACGGATATATTAAATAAACTGCACTGTGTGTCTGGTGGTCACTCACTATATAATATATTATGTACTCCTGGCTCCTGCTATAACCTATAACTGGCACTGCAGTAGTGCTCCCCAGTCTCCCCCACAATTATAAGCTGTGTGAGCTGAGCAGTCAGATATATATAATATTATATATAGATAATAGATGATGCAGCACACTGGCCTGAGCCTGAGCAGTGCACACAGATATGGTATGTGACTGAGTCACTGTGTGCTGTGTATCGCTTTTTTCAGGCAGAGAACGGATTATAAAGTAAACTGCACTGTCCTCACTAGTAAACTCTCTCCACTCAGTCTCTACACTTCTACAGTAACAGTACTCCTCCTAGTCAGCTCCAGTAAATCTCTCTCAGTCTCTTATAATCTAAATGGAGAGGACGCCAGCCACGTCCTCTCCCTATCAATCTCAATGCACGTGTGAAAATGGCGGCGACGCGCGGCTCCTTATATAGAATCCGAGTCTCGCGATAGAATCCGAGCCTCGCGAGAATCCGACAGCGTCATGATGACGTTCGGGCGCGCTCGGGTTAACCGAGCAAGGCGGGAAGATCCGAGTCGCTCGGACCCGTGAAAATAAACATGAAGTTCTGGCGGGTTCGGATTCAGAGAAACCGAACCCGCTCATCTCTAATGTTTATGACTGTGTGTGACAGTGTATATATGTGTGATTGTATGCATGTGTGTCTAACTGTACATATGTATGTGTATATGTGTGCGACTACTTATGTGACAGTATGCATGTGACTGTGTGTGCGACTGCACATATGTATATTTGTGTGTGACAGTATGTATGTGTATAAGTACTGTATGTGACTGTATTTATGTGTGTGACAGTATATGTATGTGTACTGTATATGTGCATATGCATATCGCCCCAACAATCACGATGTGATGGGACAGTACTGTTTTTTGGGTTCTGTCCCATCAGTGGGCAGGAGCAGAGGGAGGGACATAATGCTCCCAACTACTGTGCGCATGAGGCTGGGGCTGCTGGGGAAGCATGAAGTGAAATGGGCGTGTGACTTGTGGCCACACCCCAGTTTATGTGCACACTGAAGGCTTGCTCACTAAGGAGGTCATTCAGATCTGATCGCTGGGCAGCGTTTTTTGCTGTCCTGCGTTCAGATAGTCGCCACCTAAAGGGGAGTGTATTTTGGCTGTGCAAGTGTGAGATCACATGTGCAGCTGAGCTGCTAAAAAGCAGTGTGTGCAGTCTCTACGCAACCCGGGACTAACTCTTCCAGTGCGATTGATTCCTGCTGATCTGGGCTGGAGCTGACGTCAGACACCCTCCCTGAAAACGCTTAATCCAGCTCTCGTCGCCTTTGCATGCATGCCAATATGGACAATCTTGTCCATATTAGCATGCAGTGCTATGGAGCCGGGTGACGGGGTGAGTGAAGAAACTTCCCTCTCCCCATCATCTCCCCCCCCGCTGCCGAGTCGCCCGTTGGCCTGATCCGCCGTTGGGTAGCTCGGCGGTGGATTGCCTGATGTGTAGGGGGCAATACCCCCTTTCCAAACAGTCAGCGAATTCACTGCCTTTACTGTCGTTTACTTCTAATTTGCACTGTTATCCAGGTGTGAATAACTTCTGTGTTCCTCCTCAAAACTTTCCCTCTTTAGTATACCACATTCAAACTGAGGCTCTGATTTATCAAGCTTTGCAGAGCGATAAATTGCACTGTGATAAAGTACCAGCCAATCAGCTCTTGCCATGTTACAGGCTGTGTTTGAAAAATGACGGTTAGGAGCTGAGTGGTTGGTACTTTTTCACTGTGCATTTTATCACTTTCCAAAGGTCTATACACATTAGAAGACTCAAAAGATATGAACGATGTGGAAGATGAGCAATTTCCATTGAACTCCCTGACAAACGAGATTGAGTGTACACACTGAGCTTTTTTACAAACGATCTGAATGACGAACGATCTGCTCTGCTGGGATTGCTGGGACTGCATGCTGGGACTGCATGCATGGAAGACCAACAACCTGCTTCCAATAACCACGGGTGTGCACATCGTTCATCGTTTGCTGTATACACACTAGAACGTTCTGAGCGATTTGATCATTCACAACTGTTGTTATCGCTCATATCTATGGAAAATATCTTCTAGTGTGTATGGGCTTTAAGGCTTGGTAAATCTAGGCCTAAGTTTGCTTCTTTACTACATCTCAGCCTTCAAATGTTTGGTCCTTTCCAGGACCATTCACTGTTAAAGCACAACCACAGACTATGATTCAGAAAAGTCATGCCACAAAAAAAATTATAGTCTGCTGGGCCACAACTGGAGGGGAAAAGAGGGGTTTCGGGGTGATGACTAGGTTGTCACATGCCCTGGATACTGGATTTGAGGGGACTCAGAGATGGTCAGAGATATAAAAAACAAAACAAAAAACAAACAAACAGTGATTAGTCGGAAGCATGCCATGGTGGGGGTAGGCTTCAGAGGGTAGAGTAGGTCCAGATTAACGAGGGGGAAGGGGTGCCTAGAGGGCAAGTACCCTCGGGCCTCCAACAAATTTTTAGCTGATGCGCAATAATTCTGACCAGGCTCCGTGCCTACGCCGCTGGACTAATCATACACTGAGGAACAGTGGCCCTCATTCCGAGTTGTTCGCTCGGAGTTTTTCATCGCATCGCAGTGAGAATTCTCTTAGTGCGCATGCGCAATGTTCGCACTGCGACTGCGCCAAGTAACTTTACTATGAAGAAAGTAAGTTTACTCACGGCATTTTCATCGCTCCGACGTTCGCATTGTGATTGACAGGAAATGGGTGTTACTGGGCGGATGCACGGCGTTTTAGGGGCGTGTGGCTGGAAACGCTACCGTTTCCGGAAAAAACGCAGGAGTGGCCGGAGAAACGGTGGGAGTGCCTGGGCGAACGCTGGGTGTGTTTATGACGTCAGCCAGGAACGAAAAGCACTGAACTGATCGCACAGGCAGAGTAAGTCTGAAGCTACTCAGAAACTGCTAAGTAGTTAGTAATCGCAATATTGCGCGTATGTCGGTCGCAATTTTAAGAAGCTAAGATTCACTCCCAGTAGGCGGCGGCTTAGCGTGTGTAACACTGCTACATTCGCCTTGCGAGCGAACAACTCGGAATGAGGGCCAGTGTGTGAGGAGCCTGCAGCTGCCTTAAGGAGAAGCAAGGAGAAGTTCCAGGTAAATGGTGCTGGTGGGAGGAGTAACACAAAATAAGGTTTCTGCAGAGCTATCTGGGGGGGATCATTGTCACTGCGATGTCCATGAAATGCGCACAGCATCTATTCACATAGTAGGGAGAGCCTGGGGGCTGCCTAGCATCTCTGAGAGATGTTACATTGACGTTTGTTACATTGAGAGCTAAGGGAAAGGGGAACCTTGAAGGTGCTTTCCACTGTATTTTTAGTTTATTTTTCAGCACGGCTGCATGTAGAGGGGAAGTGATATATGCAAATACCTAACCTTGGGGCATCTACATACATGTACTGGAATTGTTCATTCATTTTCTTACCATGTCGGCCAGCCATTATATTGTACGGAAGTGCTAAAAGGATAATGCATTCGTGTTTGACCAAATAATCTTCTGTAAGGGACAGTTGTCACCAAAATGCGCGTTTACCTACTTTGCATTGCAGTCTGTTTTTACCGGTTTAGGACCCGATTCAGTAAGGATTACAAAGTCTGCTTTTAGCAGAATTTGCAATCCTTTGCCTCACATGCTGGGGTCCGCCCATCGCAGGGCAAGGCTGCCCATCATGCTAACCGCCTCTCGCCCCATCTGCGACCCGCACTAATTGCAATCGCAGTTAGTGTGCAGTCGCAGAAATTAGGGAATACTCCTGCCGGGCACATCCTGGCAGCTACAGCAGGAGGCCTGCCACCATCTTTTTGGTCGTAGTGGCTGCGTGTGATATCACGCAGCATCCCCGACAATGCCGCCGCCATGCCCCTGTTCAGAAGCCGCTGCCCCCTAAACACTCAGTCTCTGCCTTGTAAACGCGCCCGCATCGTCATTGTTATTATTGCGGTTGGATTGCGATTTGCGATCCAACCTGAATGAGGTCCTTGGTTCGCTGCAATTTTGTCTATCCATGTGTGTGCTCGCGAAGTCGTTCAAAAAGCAGCTAAGCCAAATTACCAGTTTGCTGCAATAAACATGGAATGTTTTTCTAATGAAATAAGTATTTCATCAATTTACTGTTTTGGTCGTGAGCTTTCAGTAATGAAGGAGCAAAGCACTTTATAAAGAATAAATTGTAATTTAGACATTCTATAATAACTACTCCTCCTGAACCGACGGGAGACTCCTGATTTTTCAGGTAGCATACCTCCCAACATTTATATAGCCAAAAGGGGGCGTGGCCTATGCAAAAGGGTGTGTCTTCGCTGCAGTGCTGCAATCGCGAGCCATGCTCCCGTCACTGGGGGCATGCCCAGCGCTCTATGAGCTGCTGACATACCTCCAATCCCTCTGTCTCCCGTAAAAAGACGCTGTGCACATGCGCTCGTTGTCTATTTACCACAGAGCGGCAAGTGACAGAAGAACCCCAACTGCCCCTACTCTGTGGCTGCGGCCCGCGGGTGGGGCCAAAAAAATGGGACTGTCCCCCAAAATTTGGGACAATTAGGAGGTATGAGGTAGTACCCAGGCTCCCAAAAGAGTGGGTGATTCCCCTGTATCCTGCTAATTTTCTAATGAACCGGGCAGGAAGGTGAGAATAACACTGAGAATTGTGGTCCGTGGGGGAGGGGGTGTGACCAATATGATGTGATCATATGCTAATCATGCCATTTTGGCCTGGCCCCCTTTTCTCAGATGCGCAGTGAGTGGGTGTGGCCTAATGATGCAACTAGTCTGGCCTTGTCCCCATCAGCTATCACCTGCATTTTCTCTCTGGACTTTTCCAGAGAGGGATTTTTTCGTAGGTTAGTATACCTCTATGGCAATCGTAAATGAAATTGCATACTTAGGGGTTTTTTTTTTTTTAAGTTGGGCATATACTCGTTTACCTATCATAAAATAAGCAAGCTTGTACTGCATATGCCAACCAAATATGCGTACACATTCAGTTTTGTTTTTTTGCAAACAAGGAAAGGGGTGTGCAAATACAGAATGAGCACCGTAAGGCCTTGTTTGTGCCGTAACTAGACATTTTAGAGCTGTGTGCAAGAAACAGCATCGACGCTCCCCCCTCCACATATAAAACATGGCCAGTGCGTGCCGCAGGCGCGCATAAAAATATAGGAGCATGGCCACAGAGCTCCATTTTACACATTATGACAGCAAAGACCCCCTTTTTTACACATTATGGAAGCAGAGTCCCCCTTTTTAACCCTTAAGCAGGCAGAGTCCCCCTTTTTAACCCTTAAGCAGGCAGAGTCCCCCTTTTTAACCCTTAAACAGGCAGAGTCCCCCTTTTTAACCCTTAAGCAGGCAGAGTCCCCCTTTTTAACCCTTAAGCAGGCAGAGTCCCCCTTTTTAACCCTTAAGCAGGCAGAGTCCCCCTTTTTAACCCTTAAGCAGGCAGAGTCCCCTTTTTTAAACCTTAAGCAGGCAGAGTCCCCTTTTCTAAACCTTAAGCAGGCAGAGTCCCCCTTTTTTAAACCTTAAGCAGGCAGAGTCCCCCTTTTTTAAACCTTAAGCAGGCAGAGTCCCCCTTTTTAAACCTTAAGCAGGCAGAGTCCCCCTTTTTAAACCTTAAGCAGGCAGAGTCCCCCTTTTTAAACCTTAAGCAGGCAGAGTCCCCCTTTTTAAACCTTAAGCAGGCAGAGTCCCCCTTTTTAAACCTTAAGCAGGCAGAGTCCCCCTTTTTAAACCTTAAGCAGGCAGAGTCCCCCTTTTTAAACCTTAAGCAGGCAGAGTCCCCCTTTTTAAACCTTAAGCAGGCAGAGTCCCCCTTTTTAAACCTTAAGCAGGCAGAGTCCCCCTTTTTAAACCTTAAGCAGGCAGAGTCCCCCTTTTTAAACCTTAAGCAGGCAGAGTCCCCCTTTTTACACGTTCCGGTAGCAGTGTTCCCCTTTTTACACGTTCCGGTAGCAGTGTTCCCCTTTTTACACGTTCCGGTAGCAGTGTTCCCCTTTTTACACGTTCCAGTAGCAGTGTTCCCCTTTTTACACGTTCCGGTAGCAGTGTTCCCCTTTTTACACATTCCGGTAGCAGTGTTCCCCTTTTTACACGTTCCGGCAGCAGTCCCCCTTTTTTATACACGTTCCGGCAGCAGAGCCCCCCTTGTTTTTTTTACACGTTCGGACTGCAGAGCCCCCCTTTTTTTTTACATGTTCGGACAGCAGAGCCCCCCTTTTTTTATACACATTCGGACAGCAGAGCCCCCATTTTTATTTACACGTTCCGGCAGGCAGAACCCCCCTTTTTATTTACGCGTTCCGGCAGTCAGAGCCACCCTTTTTTTTTACGCGTTAGGCAGGCAGAGACCCCCTTTTTTGACATGTTAGGCAGGGTCTCCATTTTTACACATTAGGCAGGGTCCCCATTTTTACACGTTAGGCAGGCAGAGTCCCCCTTTTTACATGAAAGAGAGTGTGTGTGTGTGTGTGTGTGTGTGTGTGTGTGTGTGTGTGTGTGTGTGTGTAAGTATTATACTTACCTGTGACCAACTGGCAGGCCTCTCTTCTCCTTCCTGCCCGAGTCCTCCTCCCCCAGCTAGCAGCTCCCCGCAGTGCAGTCTCTCCCGAGTTACAGGGGGTGGGGATCTGGCATCCAGAGGCGGACACTCATGTCCTGGGAGCCAGAGCTGCTGCTCCTCCTCCATCCTCTCTCGCCTGCGGCTGCTCCCCTGGCGTGATGCAGTTGCTCCAGGCACCGACATTCTGACCTGATCTGGGACTTCCAGGGGGAAGGGGAGGGAGCCATCGCCTCGACTGTGTCTGAGGACAGCCCGCTGCTGCTGATCAGTGCAGAGGTTGGGACGCTGCGGAATGAAGCCACGGAAACCAGAGGGGCAGCAAAGTCTGGACGCTGAGGAGTTGTTGATAATGGTGAGTGGGCACTGTCAGATTAGACTGCGCTAGTGGGGTGATTACAGCGGCAGTGCCATGGACAATCACCCTGCTTGCCCGCCGCTGCACGCATACTGAGCCAGCCATAGTCAGTGCTCCTAAGTCCCATGCAGCAACGGAGACGGGAGACAGGCGCCGGCGGGAATGAGTCGAACTGGAGATCGCAGCCATGTGGGTGAGGGGTGTGCTGCCAGGTGGTGCTCCCTCAGTGCATTTGTGCTGTGGGCAAGGCACCATTGGCACACACCCAGTTACTGTATGGCTCTGCTTGTGAGCTGTGGCATATACTGTATGCCCAAATGTTCATGCCTGAGGCTGGTGCAAATACACACTGATAATGATGATGATTAATCTCTAGCATTAGCTAGCCGCTTCTAATTGCAGATTAATCTCTGAAGCCAATAGCATTTCCTCCTTTGCTCATGCTTTTATTTAATTATGTTGTGGGCGTATTTTAGAATGCATTTATTTATTAAAATGTTACCAAACATTTCTTGTGCTTTTAAAGTAGTGAAATGTAAATGTATCTTGGTGTAAGCATGCCTGACACAAACCTGGCAATTATGCTACTAATGCAGACCTGTAAGCAGGGCCGGATGAATGTTTGTGGGGCCCCAGGGTAACTGACTTGTGATGTCACCTACCAATAAAATTGTCAATGGTAAAGTATAACGCGTAAATACTCCAGCACCACAAATGTATTGAACACACTGTAATGCCCCAATTCATATTTTGCAACACAGATCCCTCAGTTCACATTATGCCATGGTTCCTCCACACTGGTTGTGTGGTTATATGTGGGGGCACCTGGGTGACTGCATCAGCTGCCCTATTGTTAATCCAGGACTGCCTGGAAGCATATTGCAGTGCATTTGTGTAGTATATGGTATAAACACACTATGTTTAGGTGATACATACAGTATATATGCAACATAGCACGAGCCCCAAAGTTTCACAAATATACACTACAGTCACACTGTGTACTTTGCAAATCATTTAATCTACAATATATTTTGAATTTGTTTAGTAAATCTTTTATTTGAGCTTTCTGTCACCCCTGTCTGTCTCCCACTCCCCTTTAGATTGTAAGCTATCACAAGCAGGGCCTTCTTCCCTCATGGGCTTTTCCTCAATTAAACTAGCATCGCCTTCTCATTACCAACATGTGCACCAAATCTTTGGGCTTGGCTGTGCCACGGCTTATTGGCTTATAACTGCTGCTGCAGAAATGTTTATTAAAAATGTCAATGTTCTGCATTGTTTTTTAACATAAGTCATTTTTATTATGTTTTGTTTATATTGTCTCTGTTTACGTACTCTGTAATGCGCTGCGGACCCCTTTCTCGCCATACAAATAAATAATAATATCAATATAGATTGGTTTGATGGCTTAAGTCTTATATTAATGCAGTTTGCTTCAGGAGTAACATTTTATCTTCTTGTCAAATGTATTTAAATACTTCTTCACTCTTAAGGGGGGTACACACTGAGAGAAATCGTACTAGATTGCTTAGAAATTAAGCACAGATCTCTCAGTGTGTATGCCCATAATGACAGTGATGCGCGGCCCCGTGTGTTGCTATGGGATCCGGTCACTAGGTCAACATTAACTAGGTCGACACTAGGTCGACCACTATTGGTCAACAGTAAGTAGGTCGACAGGGTCTCTAGGTCGACAGGTCAAAAGGTCGACATGAGTTTTTCACAATTTTTTTCTTTTTTTGAACCTTTTCATACTTAACGATCCGTGTGGACTACGATTGGAACGGTAATCTGTGCCGTGCGAAGCGGTAGTGGAGCGAGGCACCTTGCCCGAAGCATGGAGAGCGAAGCGAGCTATGCGAGGTGACATGGTGCACTAATTGGGGTTCCCAGTCACTGTACGAAGAAAACGACACCAAAAAAACATAAAAAACTTATGTCAACCTTTTGACCTGTCGACCTAGACCCTGTTGACCTAGTTACTGTCGACCAATAGTGGTCGACCTAGTTACTATCTACCTTCCATACCACACCCGTGTTGCTATCACTGACTCTAGATTTGGCATGCATGCATGCCAAATCTAGTAGATCGCTCACTTCACTGCTCTGTGAAGTGAGCGCCCCCTCCCGTCCCCATCCCCCTCGCTCAGCACACTTTGTGCTGAGTGGGGGGAGAGATGTGTGCTGAGCGGTCTGTGCTAGATCGCTCAGCACACATCTCCCCCGTGTGTATGGGGCTTTAGATGTAGAGCACCTATTGTGTACATAATAATAATATAGCAAAACCTCCAATCTGAGCTTATCTTAATGGCGGGCAATGGAAATAAACAAATATTCCTGGAATTTACAGTTGACTAAAGATGCAGATCTCCTTTTAATGTAACATGAGGTCTATTCATGAAGCAGTAAAAAGTGTGAAGTGAGCCAGTGGAGAAGTTGTCCATTGCAACCAATTATCTGCTACGTAAAATTTTATAGAATACACATTATAAATGTTACCTCAACACTGATTGGTTGCCATGGGCATCTTCTCTACTGCTTTATGAATATTGCTGCTTTATGAATATTGGCTTATTTTCGCTGCTTTATGAATATTGGCTTATTTTAATAAAGTTAGTTAACAAACAATCATTTTTTTTATCCACTTTTAGATGCAACTTGGCTCCAGTAGTTGAGTTCGCCGCTGATGTGGGAACCAAGTCGGATTTTATCACCATGAACCCATCTGTAGTACAAAGAGCGTTCGGAGGCTTTCGGAATGAGAGCGATCGGGAAAAGTTTGTCCATAGACTGTCCATGCTTAATGACAGCGTTCTTTGGATTCCGGCTTTTATGGTCAAAGGTGGAGAGAAGCACGTTGAATGGGTTAATGCATTAATTCTTAAGAACAAACTAAGAGTTCGAACTGCTTATCCATCGCTGAGGCTCATTCACGCTGTCAGAGGGTAAGTACCTGAGAATGACTAATCTGTCCTGACACAACTGATTTCTCAGAGAAATTATTATGCAAAAGAATGATTTATGGCAAGGTTTGCAAATGAATATATCATTTGGCTGGTAGCGTGTGTTCATTTTGTAGAATAACTTTACATTTGAATACATTGCTATTCAGTGATTTATGATGAGTGTGTGAACATGTGGTAACAGGGAATAGAATACTGTGCGTTGGTGTTTAACCTTTTGTCATAGTCTGATTTTGGTGGAGAATGATGACCGTAATGTGAAAGATTTAAGTGTTTTAAGTCATATTTCAACAAAGAATAATTATACTCTGGTGTGTCACAGTGTGGGAACAGCTATATTTTATGCCTCGCTTAAATGTTATAGTCTGTAAATGTTAGGAGCAAAAATTTGAAAATATGGAATATATCACATACAGTATACACAGTGGTGTGTCCGTGCCCTTATGTGTCCTTCATCTACTATCATTTTCCTATCTCTTTTTCCCTCACGACAGTGCTGTTCCCTAGGTGCATGATATATTACACCTACAAACTATAAATGTGTTTCTTCAGATATACTGCTACTGTAAAATCATGAAGCATTGAAATATGTACAGTCACTGTAGGCTGGGACAGAGTTTCTTTCTTTTTGATAAGTGAGTACCACAATGGACTATCCAGCAGAATATGCTTTGTATTATATACTAGTCACTACTAGAATATGCTTTGTATTATATAGTAGTCACTACTACAATATAGTTTATATTCTATACCAGTCACCATTAGAATATGTTTTGTATTCTATACTAGTCACTACTAGAATATGCTTTGTATTCTATACTAGTTACTACTAGAATATGCTTTGTATTCTATACTAGTCACTACTAGAATATGCTTTGTATTGTATACTAGGTTTCGGTATGGGATGCAGGCGGTCACATGACAGACACCGGCATACCGACATTGAGAATGCCAACAGGGGACAGGACAATTATTTAACCCATTCCCTGTTCCCTACCCTACTCCACCTGGTGTGGCGGCTAGGGCTAAGACTCTGGGGGGTGGCGACTAGGACTAAGACTCTGGGGATGGTGGCTAGGGCAAAGACTCTGCACGGTGGTGGCTGCCCCCCTCTATTGCCTAACCATAACACAAACCCCTGGACCCTAACCCTAAAAGTGACCCCGATACTTACCTTCGGTATGTCGGTGGTCGGTGTTCCGACACCGGGATTCCGAGTGGTGTTGAGATTCTGGCGTTGGGCACATGACACTGCTAAAATATGATTTGTATTGTATAGTCATAACCAGGGTAGGCTTTTTATTTTATGCTAAGATACTTCTGTAGGCTATATTTTAGGCTAGTCAACAAAATACACTAAGCTCTGTTTCATATACCAGTTGTCTGAATGGGCTGTGTGATTTCTGTATTTGTGAGCCACAGTATGGGCTCTGTATTTTATAAGCATTACCAGAATGGACTCTGTGTTGTATACCAAACACTAGAATTAACTTTTCTCTAACGTCCTAGTGGATGCTGGGAACTCCGTAAGGACCATGGGGAATAGCGGGCTCCGAAGGAGGCTGGGCACTCTAGAAAGATTTATGACTACCTGGTGTGCACTGGCTCCTCCCACTATGACCCTCCTCCAAGCCTCAGTTAGATTTTGTGCCCGGCCGAGGTTGGATGCACACTAGGGGCTCTCCTGAGCCCTTAGAAAGAAAGTATAGATTTAGGTTTTTTATTTTCAGTGAGACCTGCTGGCAACAGGCTCACTGCAGCGAGGGACTAAGGGGAGAAGAAGCGAACTCGCCTGCTTGCAGCCGGATTGGGCTTCTTAGGCTACTGGACACCATTAGCTCCAGAGGGATCGACCGCAGGCCCAGTCCTTGGTGTTCGGTCCCGGAGCCGCGCCGCCGTCCCCCTTATAGAGCCAGAAGCAAGAAGAGGTCCGGAAAATCGGCGGCAGAAGACATCAGTCTTCACCAAGGTAGCGCACAGCACTGCAGCTGTGCGCCATTGCTCCTCACACACACTTCACACTCCGGTCACTGAGGGTGCAGGGCGCTGGGGGGGGGCGCCCTGAGAAGCAATTTATAACACCTTGGCTGGCAAAAATACCACAATATATAGCCCCAGAGGCTATATATGTGGAAAATACCCCTGCCAGAATCCAGAAAAAAGCGGGAGAATAGGCCGCGGAAAAGGGGCGGAGCTATCTCCTGCAGCACACTGGCGCCATTTCTCCTTCACAGATCCGCTGGAAGGAAGCTCCCTGGCTCTCCCCTGCAGTCTACACTACAGAAAAGGGTAAAAAAGAGAGGGGGGGCACTAAATTTAGGCGCTGTATAAATTATATAAAAAAAGCAGCTATAGGGGACATAACTCAGTTAGTCCCTGCATTATATAGCGCTCTGGTGTGTGCTGGCATACTCTCACTCTGTCCCCCCAAAGGGCTTTTGTGGGTCCTGTCCTCTGTTGGAGCATTCCTTGTGTGTGTGCGGTGTGTCGGTACGGCTGTGTCGACATGTTTGATGAGGATAATGATGTGGAGACGGAGCAGATGCCTTTAGAAGGGATGTCACCCCCTGCGGGGCAGACACCTGAGTGGATGAGCTTATGGAAAGAAATGAGTGCACGTATAGACTCCTTACATAAGAAATTTGACGACATGCCAATTGTGGGACAGCCGACTTCTCAGCTCGTGCCTGTCCAGGCGTCGCACAGGTCATCAGGGGCTCTAAAACGCCCGCTACCTCAGACCGCAGACCCAGATGTCGACACGGATACTGACACCAGTGTCGACGACGATGAGTCTAATCTGATGCCCACTAAGGCCATTCTCTGCATGATTGAGGCAATGAAAGAGGTGTTACACATTTCTGATATAAATACAGGTACCACTAAAAAGGGTATTATGCTTGGGGAGAAAAAACTACCCGTAGTTTTCCCCCCATCAGATGAATTAAATGAAGTGTGTGAAGAAGCGTGGGCTTTCCCTGATAAAAAATTGGTAATTCCTAAGAAGGTACTAATGGCGTTCCCTTTCCCGCCAGAGGATAGGTCACGTTGGGAAACACCGCCTAGGGTGGATAAAGCGCTCACACGTTTGTCTAAAAAGGTGGCACTACCGTCTCCGGATACGGCCGCCCTCAAGGAACCTGCTGATAGAAAGCAGGAGGCGATCCTGAAGTCTGTATATACACACTCAGGCATTATACTTAGGCCAGCTATTGCGTCAGCTTGGATGTGCAGTGCTGCCGCTGCGTGGTCAGATAAACTGTCAGAAAATATTGACACATTAGACAGAGACACGATCCTGTTAACCATAGACCATATAAAAGACTCAGTCTTATATATGAGAGATGCACAGAGGGAAATCTGCCGACTGGCATCTAAAGTTAGTGCATTGTCCATTTCTGCTAGGAGAGGCTTATGGACTCGCCAGTGGACAGGAGATGCAGATTCTAAGAGGCACATGGAAGTGTTGCCATATAAGGGTGAGGAATTATTTGGGGATGGTCTCTCGGACCTAGTTTCCACAGCAACGTCTGGGAAGTCAGCATTTTTACCCCATGTCCCCTCACAGCCTAAGAAGGCGCCGTTTTATCAGGTTCAGTCCTTTCGGACCCAGAAAAACAGGCGTGGAAAAGGCGGGTCTTTTCTATCCAGAGGCAGAGGTAGGGGAAAAAGGCTGCAACAAACAGCAGGTTCCCAGGAGCAAAAGTCCTCCCCCGCTTCTTCTGCCAAGTCCGCCGCATGACGGTGGGGCTCCACAGGCGGAGCCTGGTACGGTGGGGGGCCGCCTCAAGAATTTCAGCGAACAGTGGGCTCGCTCACAGGTGGATCCCTGGATCCTTCAAATAGTTTCTCAGGGGTACAAACTGGAATTCGAGGCGTCTCCACCCCACCGGTTCCTAAAATCTGCCTTGCCGATTGCTCCCTCAGACAGGGAGGCGGTGCTAGCGGCAATTCACAAGCTGTATTCCCAGCAGGTGATAATCAAGGTACCCCTACTTCAACAAGGCCGGGGTTACTATTCCACACTATTTGTGGTACCGAAACCGGACGGTTCGGTGAGACCCATTTTAAATTTGAAATCCTTGAACACATACATAAAAAAATTCAAGTTCAAGATGGAATCGCTCAGGGTGGTTATTGCGAGCCTGGAAGAGGGGGATTACATGGTATCCCTGGACATCAAGGATGCTTACTTGCATGTCCCCATTTTCCATCCTCACCAGGAGTACCTCAGATTTGTGGTACAGGATTGCCATTACCAATTCCAGACGCTGCCGTTTGGACTGTCCACGGCACCGAGGGTATTTACCAAGGTGATGGCGGAAATGATGATACTCCTTCGAAAAAAGGGAGTTTTAATTATCCCGTACTTGGACGATCTCCTAATAAAAGCGAGGTCCAAGGAACAGTTGTTGGTGGGAGTAGCACTATCTCAGGAGGTGCTGCACCAGCACGGCTGGATTCTAAATATCCCGAAGTCACAGCTGGTTCCGACGACACGGCTACTGTTCCTGGGTATGATTCTGGATACAGTCCAGAAAAAAGTGTTTCTCCCGGAGGAGAAAGCCAGGGAGTTGTCATCTCTAGTCAGAGACCTCCTAAAACCAAAACAGGTATCAGTGCATCGCTGCAGGCGGGTCCTGGGAAAGATGGTGGCTTCTTACGAAGCAATTCCCTTCGGCAGGTTCCATGCCAGAATCTTTCAGTGGGACCTGTTGGACCAGTGGTCCGGATCGCATCTTCAGATGCATCGCTTGATAACCCTGTCTCCAAGAACCAGGGTGTCTCTACTGTGGTGGCTGCAGAGTGCCCATCTTCTAGAGGGCCGCAGGTTCGGCATACAGGACTGGGTCCTGGTGACCACGGATGCCAGCCTTCGAGGCTGGGGGGCAGTCACACAGGGAAGAAACTTCCAAGGACTATGGTCGAGTCAGGAGACTTCCCTTCACTTAAATATTCTGGAACTAAGGGCCATCTACAATGCCCTAAGTCAAGCAAAATCCCTGCTCCTACGCCAGCCGGTGCTGATCCAGTCAGACAACATCACGGCAGTCGCCCATGTAAATCGACAGGGCGGCACAAGAAGCAGGATGGCGATGGCAGAAGCCACAAGAATCCTCCGATGGGCGGAGAATCATGTACTAGCACTGTCAGCAGTGTTCATTCCGGGAGTGGACAACTGGGAAGCAGACTTCCTCAGCAGACACAACCTCCACCCGGGAGAGTGGGGACTTCATCCAGAAGTCTTCCAGATGCTGGTAAACCGTTGGGAAAAACCACAGGTGGACATGATGGCGTCCCGCCTCAACAAAAAGTTAAAAAGATATTGCGCCAGGTCAAGGGACCCTCAGGCGGTAGCTGTGGACGCTCTAGTGACACCGTGGGTGTACCAGTCGGTTTATGTGTTCCCTCCTCTGCCTCTCATACCAAAGGTATTGAGAATAATAAGAAAGCGAGGAGTAAACACAATTCTCGTGGTTCCGGATTGGCCAAGATGAGCGTGGTACCCGGAACTTCAAGAGATGCTCTCAGAGGACCCGTGGCCTCTACCGCTCAGACAGGACCTGCTACAGCAGGGGCCCTGTCTGTTCCAAGACTTACCGCGGCTGCGTTTGACGGCATGGCGGTTGAACACCGGATCCTAAAGGAAAAGGGTATTCCGGAAGAAGTCATTCCTACGCTTATTAAGGCCAGGAAAGATGTTACGGCAAAGCATTATCACCGCATATGGCGGAAATATGTTGCATGGTGCGAGGCCAAAAAGGCCCCAACAGAGGAATTTCAACTAGGTCGATTTCTGCATTTCCTGCAAGCAGGAGTGAATATGGGCCTAAAACTAGGCTCCATTAAAGTACAGATCTCGGCTCTGTCGATTTTCTTTCAAAAAGAACTAGCTTCAGTACCTGAAGTTCAGACATTTGTGAAAGGAGTGCTGCATATTCAGCCCCCGTTTGTGCCTCCTGTGGCACCTTGGGATCTCAACGTGGTGTTGAGTTTCTTAAAATCACATTGGTTTGAGCCACTGAAAACCGTGGATCTGAAATATCTCACGTGGAAAGTGGTCATGTTATTGGCCTTGGCTTCAGCCAGGCGAGTGTCAGAATTGGCGGCTTTATCATGTAAAAGCCCTTATCTGATTTTCCATATGGATAGGGCAGAATTGAGGACTCGTCCCCAATTTCTCCCTAAGGTGGTGTCAGCGTTTCACCTGAACCAGCCTATTGTGGTGCCTGCGGCTACTAAGGATTTGGAGGACTCCAAGTTGCTAGACGTTGTCAGGGCCCTGAAAATATATGTTTCCAGGATGGCTGGAGTCAGAAAATCTGACTCGCTGTTTATCCTGTATGCGCCCAACAAGCTGGGTGCTCCTGCTTCTAAGCAGTCTATTGCTCGCTGGATTTGTAGTACAATTCAGCTTGCACATTCTGTGGCAGGCCTGCCACAGCCAAAATCTGTAAATGCCCATTCCACAAGGAAGGTGGCCTCATCTTGGGCGGCTGCCCGAGGGGTCTCGGCTTTACAACTTTGCCGAGCAGCTACTTGGTCAGGGGCAAACACGTTTGCAAAATTCTACAAATTTGATACCCTGGCTGAGGAGGACCTGGAGTTCTCTCATTCGGTGCTGCAGAGTCATCCGCACTCTCCCGCCCGTTTGGGAGCTTTGGTATAATCCCCATGGTCCTTACGGAGTTCCCAGCATCCACTAGGACGTTAGAGAAAATAAGAATTTACTCACCGGTAATTCTATTTCTCGTAGTCCGTAGTGGATGCTGGGCGCCCATCCCAAGTGCGGATTGTCTGCAATACTTGTAAATAGTTATTGTTAACTAAAGGGTTATTGTTGAGCCATCTGTTGAGAGGCTCACTTGTTTTCATACTGTCAAACTGGATATAGTATTACGAGTTGTACGGTGTGATTGGGGCAGTACGGATGGTGTAATGGTTAGCATTACTGCCTCACAGCACTGAGGTCATGGGTTCGATTCCCACCATGGCCCTAACTGTGGGGAGTTTGTATATTCTCCCCGTACTTGCGTGGGTTTCCTCCGGGTACTCCGGTTTCCTCCCACAATCCAAAAATATACTGGTAGGTTAATTGGCTCCCAACAAAAATTAACCCTAGCATGAATGTGTGTGCGTGTACATGTGATAGGGAATATAGATTGTAAGCTCCACTGGGGCAGGGACTGATGTGAATGACCAAATATTCTCTGTAAAGCGCTGCGGAATTTGTGTGCGCTATATAAATAACTGGTAATAAATAAATAAATAAATAAATTGGTGTGGCTGGTAAGAGTCTTACCCGTGATTCTAAATCCTTCCTTATTATGTCAGCTCGTCCGGGCACAGTGTCCTAACTGAGGCTTGGAGGAGGGTCATAGTGGGAGGAGCCAGTGCACACCAGGTAGTCATAAATCTTTCTAGAGTGCCCAGCCTCCTTCGGAGCCCGCTATTCCCCATGGTCCTTACGGAGTTCCCAGCATCCTCTACGGACTATGAGAAATAGAATTACCGGTGAGTAAATTCTTATTATTGTACTTGTCAATATATTAAACTCTTTGGGTGGAATTCAAATGATATATCACGCCCAATCTCCTGTCTAAAATGATCCCCGTTATCGTGCATATCGTGCCCATAGTAATCAGGTTTAGCCGTGTAAATGGTTGAGTGCCTGACTACTCCAAGGGTAGCAAGCTGAAATAATGATACCATGCCCCCGAGGGCAGAAACAGAATGGGTGTGGAAAGGGGTGAAAAGAATTGAATCCCGCCCTTTATTGCTTAATGATTTCCTTAAGATAAACAGTACATTATTTCTCTTACGTCCTAGAGGATGCTGGGGACTCCAAAAGGACCATGGGGTATAGACGGGATCCGCAGGAGACATGGGCACACTATAAGACTTTTACTGGGTGTGAACTGGCTCCTCCCTCTATGCCCCTACTCCAGACCTAAGTTAGATTCTGTGCCCAGGAGAGACTGGACACACACTAGGGGAGCTCTACTGAGTTTCTCTGAAAAGACTTTTAGGCTTTTTTTATTTTCAGGGAGACCTGCTGGCTACAGGCTCCCTGCTTCGTGGGACTGAGGGGAGAGAAGTCAAGACCTACTTCTTCTGAGTTAAGGGCTCTGCTTCTTAGTCTACTGTACACCATTAGCTCCAGAGGGTTCGATCACTTGGTGCGCCTAGCTGCTTGTTCCCGGAGCCGCGCCGTCACCCCCCTCACAGAAGCCAGAAGAAGGAAGCCTGGTGAGTATTAGAAGAACAGAAGACTTCAGTGACGGCAGAAGATTTCAGTAACGGAGGTACAGCGCAGCGGTCGCGCTGCGCTCCTTGCTCCCACACACACACACCAACGGCACTCACAGGGTGCAGGGCTCTGGGGGGAGCGCCCTGGGCAGCAGGTTACTGGAGCCTTTTTTCAATGGCAAAAACACATATTAGGGGTGCCTGGGCACTGTATATGAAACCCCTGCCAGTATAATATTTTAAATTTGAGCGGGACTACAGCGAGCCGGGAGGGGGCGTGGCTTAGCTGCACAGCTTACCAGCGCCATTTTCTCTACTTCACAGTGCATGCAGAGACGCTGGCCCGGACCTCCACTCTCCTTACAAGTACAGGGAGCAAAACGGGGGGGGCGGGGGCACAGGCAATTGGTGCTATTTAACAGCGCAGACATCATGTATTATTTTTTAGTAGTATATGGGCGCTGGGGTGTGAGCTGGCATACTCCCTCTGTGTTCTCTCTACAGGCTCTGTCCCGGCTGTCCAAGAAGGTGGCGCTTCCGTCTCCTGACACGGCTGCCCTCAAGGATACTGCGGATCGCAAGCAGGAAACGACATTAAAGGCTATTTATGTCAGTACGGGTGCACTACTCAGGCCTGCCGTGGCGTCGGCATGGGTGAGTAGTGCTATTGCTAAGTGGGCTGATAATTTGGCATCTGACATGGATACCCTTGATAAGGATAACATTCTTCTGACTCTTGGTTATATCAGGGACGCTGCTGCTTACCTAAAGGATGCGGCGAGGTGTATGTGTTCCCTCAATGTATGTGTTCCCTCCACTTCCTCTCATTCCAAGAGTGTTGAGGATCAAGGGTACCGGCAGTACTCGTCGTTCCAGATTGGCCACGGAGGGCCTGGTATCGGGATCTTCAGGAATTGCTCATAGAAGATCCTTGGCCGCTTCCTCTCAGAGAGGACCTGTTACTGCAGGGGCCTTGCTTATTTCAGGACTTACCGCAGCTGCGTTTGACGGCGTGGAGGTTGAACGCCAAATCCTAGCTCGTAAAGGTATTCCCGGGGAAGTCATCCCCACTCTCCTTAAGGCTAGAAAGGAGGTCACGGCGAAGCATTACCACCGGAGGAGTTTCACTTGGGTCGTTTCCTCCATTTTTTTCAGGCAGGCGTGGATGCAGGCCTGAAATTGGGTTCCATCAAAGTGCAGATTTCGTCTTTATCTATTTTCTTTCAAAAAGAATTGGCCACCCTTCCTGAAGTTCAGACTTTCGTGAAGGGAGTGCTGCATATCCATCCTCCGTTTGTGTCACCCGTGGCACCGTGGGATCTTGAAGTGGTGTTACAATTTCTTATGTCTCACTGGTTTGAACCTTTGCGAAAGGTTGAGTTAAAGTTTCTCACTTGGAAAGTGGTCATGCTTTTGGCCTTGGCGTCTGCCAGACGAGTGTCAGAATTAGCGGCTTTGTCTCACAAGAGCCCATATTTGATTTTTCATGTGGATAGAGCGGAATTGAGGACTCGTCAACAATTTCTGCCGAAGGTGGTTTCTTCATTTCACATTAATCAACCTATTGTGGTACCTGTGGCTACGGATGCTGTGGCGGTGCCAAAATCTCTTGATGTCGTAAGAGCTTTAAAATTGAATGTCGCCAGAATGGCTCTTGTTAGGAAAACGGAGGCTCTGTTTGTCCTGTATGCTTCCAACAAGATTGGAAATCCTGCTTCCAAGCAGACTATTGCACGCTGGATTTGTAATACGATTCAGCACGCTCATTCTTCGGCTGGGTTGCCGTTGCCGAAGTAAAGGCCCATTCTACCAGGAAGGTGGGCTCATCTTGGGCGGCTGCCCGAGGGGTCTCGGCACTTCAACTTTGCCGAGCGGCTACGTGGTTGGGTTCAAACACTTTTGCTAAGTTCTACAAGTTTGATACCCTGGCTGATGAGGACCTAATGTTTGCTCAATCGGTACTGCAGACTCGTCCGCACTCTCCCACCCTGTCTGGAGCTTTGGTATAGACCCCATGGTCCTTTTGGAGTCCCCAACACCCTCTAGGACGTAAGAGAAAATAGGATTTTAATACCTACCGGTAAATCCTTTTCTCCTAGTCCGTAGAGGATGCTGGGCGCCCATCCCAGTGCGTACTGTTACGTGCAGTTGTATTGTTGGTTGTTGTTGTTTTCGGTTACACGACGGTTGTGTATGGGTTATGTTCAGCTTGTTGCTGTTTTTTTCGTTCATACTGTTATCTGGTATTCCTGCTAATCCAGTTGTACGGTGTGTTTGTGGTGTGAGCTGGTATGTATCTCACCCTTAGTTTAACAAAAATCCTTTCCCTCGAAATGTCTGTCTCCCCTGGGCACAGTTCCTATAACTGTGGTCTGGAGGAAGGGCATAGAGGGAGGAGCCAGTTCACACCCAGTAAAAGTCTTCGAGTGTGCCCATGTCTCCTGTGGATCCCCTCTATACCCCATGGTCCTTTTGGAGTCCTCAGCATCCTCTACGGACTAGGAGAAAAGGATTTACCGGTAGGTATTAAAATCGTATTTTTCAATTTGTGTGTGCTGTCATGTCATGCCATAACTAGCGCTGCAGGGTAGGGGGCACTGTTGGCAGCACTTGTCAATTATCTGTTTTAATTACTTTCACTTGCAGCTTCCCCCATTTTTAAAGCCCAGCATCTCCTGACTGCCACTGTCTCCTGCCCTGACCACTTCTGTCGCTAACATCTATACAACATTCATGAACTCAACTTGAGATTTATTTGTTATTCAATCACACTGTCCTTTATTACATTTCAAGATGCTGACATACCCGGGATTCAAACCCATTGCCTATGGCATTACAGTCAGACAAATCTACTCCTTGCGCTTTCCATCCTTGCATAGAAAGCTAGAGAATTCTAACTATTTGAAGCTTACCTTGTACTTTATAAAAAAATTATCAGCATTGCGGCTGAGCAGATCTGTGTGGTGTGTGGCTGCAAGAGATGGATGTGTGGCTGCACACTACATAGATCTGCTCAACTGCAATGCTGATTATTTTTTTACAAAGTACCAGTAGCTTCATAGAGTGTTCATAGTTTCTGTGCAGGATCAAATCGCTCAATGAGTAGAGTGTTTCATTAAAATTCAACAGGTTATAGATCTGAATCCTGTGTATGGCAGTGTATTGAAATGTGTTATTTAATAAAGGGTGTTGTAACTGAATAAGAAAGAGCTCTCAAGGTAAGTGCAAGAATGTGGTATAAAGAGGATTTGTGAATGGGTGGTAATGGGCGCTATCTTCAATGATCAATATTAAATTGACCGTTGATCTTTAGAGCGTCTTATGGTAGTCTATCGGTTTTTATAAACACTTTGCACTCCCCTCTTTATAGGGTGGCAGCCCATACTCCAGAGCCCCGTTGTTCAGACAGTTGGTAAATCTATAAGAAAAAAGTGAGAATGGCGCCCTCTATTGCAGTATTGTGAGTTTACTACTTGATCCTTCACCAGGAAATAGCACCTCAAGATAAATTTGAAAATTACCATCTATGATGGACCTTTCCACCGTGTGAGTGCCTGCGGTCTTGTTAATGGGGTAGACCCACCCACTTTGTTGTGATGTCAGTGGAGTCCCTCAAAACGTGGTCTCAAGCTTCCTCATATTGTACCCACAATACAGAAAGAGAAAGGACCGCAATAGTGTATTGCCACAAACATATAAAACAGTATATTTATACAACCAATATTGCCTGTACAATTTATAAAACATATAAAGGCTTACAGTATCTGGGTATTCTTCCCAAGGAGTCCTCAGTCAGGTAATAAGATAAGTATGTCCAAATCACTCAACACGTTTCATATTACTGGACTTCTTCAGGAGTGTGGAAACTAATCACCCATTCCCTTGCTTTATACCATATGTAATGAGCTTAATTAGAGGCGTGTCTGTCGCCCAAAATGTTAAATATTAACATCACTTCTTGTGTGTAACACTCAGGAAGTTCCCCCATATGATTTCCTGGAAAATATCAATGATCGCGGTTTCTAAGGCCACCTCGTCAGGCGTTCCTAAGGTTCGCTGTACTGGACCAACACTTCCAGTTTCAGGCTTTACCCTTTGGTCTCTCCACAGCCCCAAGGGTATCCACGAAAGTCATGGCAGAGATGATGCTGCAATTGCGTATTATGGGTGACCTCATAATCCCGTACCTGGACGATCTCCTGATAAAGGCTATGTTCTGGGAACAACTGCTGCACCGCATCAACTTAACTACTCATCTGCTTACAGATCACGGATGGGTCCTCAATTTCAAGAAATCTCACCTGGAACCATTACGGAGAATTCAGTTCCTGGGAATGATCCTGGATACGGTGTCTCAAAAGGTTTACCGTCCATTGGACAAGGCCTTGACAATTCAGTCTATGGTCCGCTTGGTATTAAAACCACGTAGGATCTCAATTCATCTTTGTATTCGCTTGCTGGGCAAGATGGTAGCCTCTTACGAGGCAATACAGTATGGAAGGTTTCATGCATGGCCATTCCAACTGGATCTGTTGGACATATGGTCGGGTTCTAACTTGCACATGCATCAGACCATAACTCTGTCGCCGAAAGCAAGGCTATCCCTACTATGGAGGCTACAAGTCTCCCATCTGGTGGAGGGTCGGAGTTTCAATATCCAGTCTTGGACTCTGTTAACAACGTATGCCAGCCTCCAGGATTGGGGGGCTGTGACCCAGGGGGCGCAGTTCCAGGGGAAATGGTCATGTCAGGAATCTGCACTTTCGATCAACATCCTGGAACTCAAAGAAATTTATATGCTCTCCTGCAAGCCTCATACCTTCTTCAGAATCAGGCCATCCAGGTGCAGTCGGACAACGCCACGGCAGTGGCGTACATCAATCGACAGGGAGGAACAAGAAGCAGGGCAGCAATGCGAGAGGTGTCAAGAATACTTCTCACGGCGGAAGCCAATGCAAGGGCCATTTTAGCCATATACATTCCAGGAGTGGACAGCTGGGAAGGGGACTTCCTAAGCAGGCATGACCTCCATCCGGGGGAATGGGGCCTTCACCCTCAGGTGTTTCAACAGCTGATTTACGGGTGGCGCTGTCCACAAATAGACCTGATGGCTTCTCATCTCAACATGAGGCTCTGTCGCTACTGCTCCAGAATGAGGGATCCACAAGCGATAGTGGTAGACGTTCTGACGACACAATGGACTTATTAGTTTGTGTACCTGTTTCCTCCGTTTCTTCTCATTCCAAGAGTTTTAAAAGGGATCAAAAAGGAAAAAGTTTAGGCAATTCTTGTTGCCCCATATTTTCCTTGACGGGCCTTGTATGCGGACCTCCAAATTCTGGCTCGGGAGGAACCCTGGCCTCTGCCGCTACGCAAGGACCTTCTTCAACAAGAACTGTTTGTCTATCTAGACTTACAGTGGCTACGTTTAATGGCTTGGAAGTTGAGAGGGAGATTTTAACTAGAAAGGGTCTCCCATCCAAGGTTATTTCCACTATGGTCCTGGCCCGTAAGGTGGTTACATCCAAACATTACCACCATATTTGGAAGAAATATGTTTCTTGGTGCGAGGGTAGAAAATATTCCCCTGTGGAATTTCGTCTGGTTCGGTGTCTACTGTTCCTGCAAGCAGGTGTGGCTAAGGGCCTAAGATTAGGCTCATTCAAGGTTCAGATCTCTACTCTCTCCATCCTCTTCCAGAAACAACTGGCGGTACTTCCAGAAGTACAGACTTTTATAAAGGGGGTTATACACATTCAACCACCCTTTGTCCCTCCCACGGCTCCATGGGACCTCAATGTGGTCTTGACCTTTCTCCAGTCGAATTGGTTTGAACCCTTACATAGGGTAG
Organism: Pseudophryne corroboree; assembly: GCF_028390025.1. Taxonomy (NCBI): domain Eukaryota; kingdom Metazoa; phylum Chordata; class Amphibia; order Anura; family Myobatrachidae; genus Pseudophryne; species Pseudophryne corroboree. Next base: position 215,286,311 of record NC_086444.1, read on the forward strand.
ACTTGAATACCTAACATGGAAAATGGTTATGTTACTGGCCTTAGCTTCTGCTCGACGGGTGTCTGAATTTGGGGCCTTATCCTATAAGAACCCATACTTGATATTTCATGAGGATAGGGCGGAGCTCAGACCTCGCCCACACTTTTTGCCGAAGGTTGTGTCGGCCTTTCATGTGAATCAACCAATTGTGGTTCCAGTGTTATCCAACACTACTATTGCTCCAAAGTCCCTGGATGTGGTTAGGGCTTTGAAGGTCTACATCAAAAGGACTGCTTCTCACAGGAAGTCTGATTCGCTTTTTGTCCTTTATGATGCTGCTAAGATTGGTCACCCTGCCTCTAAGCAGTCCATTGCTAGATGGCTCTGGTTGACTATTCAACAAGCCTATACTTCAGCAGCTCTGCTGATGCAGAGTTCAATTCAGGCACACTTCACAAGGACGGTGGGTTCTTCCTAGGTGGCTGCCCGGGGTTTCTTGGCCTTACAGTTGTGCCCGGCAGGTGCTTGGTCTGGTTCGAACACGTTCGAAAGTTCTACAGGTTCAACACCTTGGCCAAGGATGACCTTCAGTTTGGTCAGGCGGTTTTGCAGGGGTCTCAGCACTCTCCCACCCATTCTGGTGGCTTTGGGACGTCCCCATGGTAATCTTCAATTCTCAGTATCCACTAGGATGTTGGAGAAAAGGGGAATTCCTTTTCTCGTAGTCCGTAGTGGATACTAGGTGCCCGCCTCGGTGCTTCGTTTCCTGCTTACCTGGTTGTAAGTGTTCTTGGTTGGGTTTGCTGTTGCTTTCCCTGTTCCATGTTTGGTTAGCGTTGTTATCCTTATATAGTTAGCATTGCTTTCCTCTGTTTTGGTTAGCTTTGCTATCTTGTTATTGTGTTTTGGTTCGTTACCTCACCGCTTTTTGTGTCATATCCTTCTCTCAAAGTTTGTCCGTCTCCTCGGGCACAGTTTTCCTAGACTGAGTCTGCTAGGAGGGGCATAGAGGGGAGGAGCCAGCCTATTAATTTCTTAAAGTGCCAGGCTCCAGTGGACCCGATCTATACCCATGGTAATCTTCAATTCTCAGCATCTACTGCGGACTACGAGAAAAGGAATTACCGGTAGGTATTAAATTCCCCTTTTTTAAAAATCGATCATTTGAAAAATATATTTTATTGAAAGAACTAGCTGTTCTACCCGTTCTTTGCACAGGAGTTTGAGTTTCACGGTTGTAAATATAAATGAGTGTTAGAAATTTGATAAACCTGTAGAGCTGTAAATTTGAGACGTCTTAATGTAAGTAAATATGAATCCATGGTTCTTGGCGTTACCTGAGGAGCACCCGTAGCAGATACAGTAAAAAGTGACAGGACCATTTTTGTAGTTTGTTAAATTCTACCCACTGGAGGTGCAATCCAAATTTTGATCCGATTGTCCGTTTGGGCGTCATTGTTCATGCAACGCAAGCCACGCATCGGTAATAACACCCTGTTCATCTCCTTAGGGGACGTTTATTAAACGTAGGGGTCTATTTACTAAGCCTTGTATGGAGATAAAGTCGCTGGAGATAAAGTACCAGCCAATCAGCTCCTAACTGTCATTTTTTAAACACAGCCTGTGGCATGGCAGTTAGGAGCCGATTGGCTGATACTTTATCTCCAGCGACTTTATCACCATCCAAAGCTTAGTAAATAGACCCCTTAGTTTTCCTATTTCCCATCTGAAGAATACCTGTGTTAAATTTCAGCTTCCTAACATAACGGGAAGTAAGAGAATTAGGGTTCTATTCATGAAGCAGTGAAAAGTGTGGAGAAGTGAGCCTGTGGAGAAGTTGCCCATGGCAACCAATCAGCTGCTCCGTACAATTGTATAGTATGCAAATTATAAATGTTATGTCAATGCTGATTGGTTGCCATGAGCAAATTCTTCACTGGCTCACTTCTCCACACTTTTTACTGCTTCATGAATAGAACCCTAAGTGATGAGTGAGTCAGTCAGTGAGTGAGTAAGGGCTTTCATTCATATTAATAAATATATATATATATATATATATATATATATATATATATTACACACACACACACACACACACACACACACACACACACACACACACACACACACACACACACCTTGTAATTATGGTCTTCTGTACTTGTATCATCTTGTTGCTTGTTATATAGGCCTCCCCATGCATGTAGCTTTAAGTGCAGAGCTGGCCCTAACCAATATGATGCCCTAGGCAAGATTTTGGCTGGTGCCCCCCTAGCACCGCCGCTAGTTCTGCAGGAGATTCCTGGCATGAGTCAGCTGGCAGCTCTGCTAACGTTGGGCACCTTTTGTTCATGAAAATGCATCTTATTTGCATTATTATGTGGCTAGGATACACAAGCAGCTTCTGCTGTTTAAAATGATATGCAGCATGTCTATATTCTGTGTGTGACTGCGGCTGTATCTGCATTCGAAATGCTACATTACAGTGATTTCCAGGAATACACTGCAATGTAGCATTTCGTATACAGATACAGCCGCAGTCACACACAGAATATAGGCATGCTGTATATCATTTTAATCAGCAGAAGCTGCTGGTGCCCCTAAGCATACCAAATGCCCTAGGCATTTGCCTAGTTTGCCCATGCCTAAGGCCGGCTCTGTTTAAGTGTCATCATATGAGAAGTGCCAGGGACTGGCAAATTGGAAATGTGTGAAGGCTCTCATTCACCCTTTACTAGGTAGTAGGGCAACTTCAAAGCATTTTTTTTTACTTTTCCTGTTATGCTTCTTCTTACGTTGATAAGAAATCTACTGTATGCCATAGCTTATGCTAGATAAAACCAACTGAAAACATTATCACATTTTAACACACAGTGGTTCAATACTGTAGCACGATAGGCAGCATGTAGAAATATATGTATGTGTTGTATGGGCTTTCCTTGTTCAGGTTTATTGCAACTAATTATTAAGATAAAAAAACACAGTTGACTTATTATAAACTGTAGCACGGTGGATTTACAGCTGTAGCCATGCTCATTTTACACGCATGAACATGGCTGGACTTCCTTCCCATAAGAAGGAGAGGGGCTCTGGAAACCAACTCCATCAAAAGATAGCTGTGGTCTCCACAGGCAAACTCTGAAAATGCTATCAGGACCCCAGTAATGAATAGATCAGTTACAGTATGTAAATCTACCATTCCTGCATGTATAATAAGGTCTATTTGTGATAATAAATAGGCTCCAAACTCTCTCCATGACACCAATAGTACTCTCTTCTCTTCCGCTTCACTACCTTTTATTTATCACTAGAATTACTCCTTTTCAGACATATTTTTTTTTTACTCATGGTGGGAATTCAATTGTTTTTCCCCACGGCTGCCACTAGATGGTGCTTGACGGAACAATTCAGTTGTTACACCATTTGGGAGCTAATAGCTGTGGGGAGGATGTATTTCAGCTTGCAGCCTCCTGAGGTGGCACTTTTTTTTCCTAATATGTATTACCATTGTACAGTGTTATTGTGTTAGGATTTGATTTTAGTATCCGCTTCAATATTTTCTTGCCAGTACTCATCTGCGTCTACCAGCTGTACTTTCTGACACCATAATATTGCACAGGTTATCAGGGGACTACTTGGCATTATTACTGAACTTAGCTATAGCAATACATGCAATGAACGTACTCCTTCACTTATGCACAGCAAAACTTGGCATATTTTTCTTTAGATAAGTGTTTTTTGACCTTTTGTGTTGTTAAATGTTCATTACAAACAGAATAAGTTTACCTTAAAACAAAGATAATGCGTAGCTTTAAAATGGAATTTAAAGGAACAACTTTCTTTACAAGGAGTTTTTCAGTTAAAATAATAATTTTTGTACACTAACCTATCCAGCCAGTGGTATACCGACACATAGCAACATTCTGCACCTAACGTGATGAGCCTGTAGTCTGTGTTTCTGTACAATTCCCTTGCATTATTAATACATATAGCTTTAATAATAATAATTGTATTTATAAAGCGCTTTTCACCCACAGGACTCAGTCGCTTTACATACATCAAATACATGGTACATTGGGCCTAATTCAGACATGATCGTAGCAGCAACTTTGTTAGCAGATGGGCGAAACTATGGGGGTGATTCAGAGATGATCGTAGCTGTGCTAAATTTAGCACAGCTACGATCATCCACACAGGGCTAGCCCGCCCCACATGTTAGTCCCTGCCCCATCGCTTAAGTACAAAAGCATCGCAGCTTTTGCGTGCTGGACGGGAGCTAGTCATCGCTGGCCGGCTCGCAGCGGCTGCGTGTGATGTCACACAGCCGCTGCGGCCTGCCCCCCGCACAGTCCAGCCCCATCTGCGCCACCATGCTGCCCACTACCACCCAGCGACCGCCTCTGCCTGTCAATCAGGCAGAGGCGATTGCTAGGCAACGAAGCCGTCGGCTGTCAGCCATGCGCCGGCAAATGCGCACTTTTGACTTGATCGCTGAGCTGCGATAAACGTCAATGAGCGATCAGGTCAGAATGACCCCCCATGTGCAGTGCAGGGAGGACAGATATAACATGTGCAGAGAGTGTTAGATTTGAGTGGGTTTGCTCAAACTGAAATCTAAATTGCAGTGTAAAAATTAAGCAGCCAGTATTTATCCTGCACACAGGGCCGGTGCTAGGGTGTTCGGCACCTCCCTGCAAACTATTAATTTGCGCCCTCCCTCCCATGTGCTTGATGGTGCAGCTGTGGCAGGCACCACTGGCACGGTGCTAGTTACGGCCCTGTGCAGGGTATCTAGGGGAGGGCGGCACAGTGGCTGGGAGAGAACATGTGGGGGTGGGGTCGACACAGTAACTGAGTGACACAGTGACTAGGACTGAACACTGAGGGGGGGATTGTGACACAATGACATAACACTAACTGGGGGAGGGGGGGGCACAGTGACAGAACGTGGGGGGTGACAGTGACAGAACACGGGGGGGAAACACAGTGACAGAACACGGGGGGGGTGACACAGTGACAGAACACAGAGAAGGGGTGAGCGTGACAGCGTGACATCAGGGTGTCTGTAATATCACGAGATCCCGGAGTCTCAGTGGGTATGTTAACCCAGGAGCTTGCAGCCCGGGCCGTACCCTCCCCCTGCCGAATGACCTGACCTGCTGTGCAGCGCTCCAAGCCACCCACTCGGGATACCAAATATCTGCCTATCTGGCCTACTTACTGGGGGCCAGGTGAGCACGTCTCCCCTTGCGTGCTGATCACCGCTGCAGTAAGGACTGGGGGGAGGGTGGAGCTTCATGGCGGCAGCGGAGGAGCACAGAGTGGCTGATTGCAGCAGCAGTAATATGAGGTGCATGAGGGGGCGGTACTTGCTGAATCCTATACCACTCTGGACTCCGGAGAGGACAGCACTGTACATGGTTTGTTGTTAAAAAAAAAAAAAAATACATATCACACACAGCTGCTGGAGCCACTGCCTGTAAAGTGTGACAGGCGCAGTGGCAGCACCAGCAGACAGCAAAGGGTTGCAGAGCAGAGACACTGACAGTGCCTCTCCAGCCCGGCGCCTACCTGCTCTGCATCCCTTTGCTGAGCAGGTTCCGCCGGGACTGCCTGCACAGAAACAATATAACACACCCAAATCTAACTCTCTCTGCTTATGTTTTATTTGCCCCCCCTGCAGTGTACATGGTTTTGCTCATCAGCTAACAAAGTTGCTGCTACGATCAGGTCTGAATTAGGCCCATTGTACTAAGGCATTAGAATTATATCAAGTTGAAAAACATACAGAAATAATTAAGAACCACTAAACCCAGAGAGCACAATAAGCATAGTGCAGGGTTGGTGCAGACATTTTGGGTAATAATTTATATGGGTTATATACTGTATTCCACCCATGAAAGCTACCAGGTGAGGCAGCTGTCCTGGGCGCACTACATAGTATTACCCTTGCCACACCTAGAAGAGATGACACAACATGGGTGGTTGTCCTAGCACTAGGGGTAGTGTCCCAACATAACCGTCAGATACATATCATTATTAATTCTATCCACAAGCACACCAGGTGAGGCAGCCATGTTGGGTGAACTACAAAGGTTATGCTGTGGGAGATGAGCCATACACGGACCCAAGGCACATATTGGAAAACTGACGTGTAATAGTATGATATTCCCTGTATGGATAGATCCACATGTACTATATCCTGCCCACAGAGGAACCATCCGAGGAACGTCTGGTGTGCACTGCGTAGGTTGCTGCTAGCAGGGTGTATAACCAGTGGAGGAACAGCATACTGGTAGAACATATAGTGGGGACAGAAGTACAATAAAAAAAACATGGTGAAGAAACAGGGAACAGCAAAGTAGTAATACAGTACATAGCTTTCACCAGCTCAGAGACTGAGAGAAAATAAATAAATAGCGGGTGCTGCATGGCGCGACAGGTACTGTGCAACTCCACTAGCATCTGGCATCTTGTTTGCCTTGGGCTGATTCATTTGATATGCAACACTTGTACAGTATATTATGTGTGACTGAGGGGTACATTTACTAAGCAGTGATAAGAGCGGAGAAGTGAGCCTGTGGAGATATTTCCCCATCAACCAATCAGCAGCTCTGTATCATTTTATAGTATGCAAATTACAGATGTTACTTCAGTGCTGATTGGTTGCCATGGGCACTTCTCCACAGGCTCACTTCTCTGCTCTTATCACTGCTTAGTAAATGTACCCCAGTCTCTATATGAAGCACAACAGAATGTGGTATGGAAAAATCCACAGCCGCTGCATGGTAGCACTTCATATGCAGATTCAGAGACTGTCACACACAGATATAGTGTCAACAAATTAATCTGCACAGTCTACTGGTGCATTCTAGTCACATCGCGTTGTGTCTAAGATGCATTTTCTGCAAAAAAGACGCCCGACGCTAGATGAATCTCATGGGACCTGGAGTGCCAAGAGGGACTGTTTGGTGTGACTGCAACAAACATGTATGAGGACAGATCTGTATGTTCGCGTAATTGTTATATTCTGTAGAACACTATAGTGAAACTTACAACAAACACGCTTTATGGATGTTTCATTAAGGGAAAAAATGGTGGAAAGTGTTTAATCTAACTGGAGGTTCACTTTAAAATAATGAAAAAAAAAAATCTTTATGTTCTAAAACAAAGGTATCCTTATTTATCAACAAGCTGCAATAGAAGAGATTTGTTACCGCCACTAATTATCATCAAAATGTCATTGCTGATAGATGTCATCCCCCTGACTATGCTGGCACAGTAGATGTAAGCATAGACTTCACTTTTCACTGGCAGGCCAGAACACTTCCGCGCACGCTCCTTGATAAATTAGCAGCAACAATATAAGGAAGCTATCACAGTTGAGCAGTGACAGGTAATCTGATAATCCCTGAATTGGTCATTAGGGATAGGCCCCTAATTTTTATCTTCTATCAACTCCTCCTGTTTGATACATGGTGCTTAGACAAAGTCGTCTTCTATTCAGTGAGCCACTGACTTCATACAGTTCATATGCCAATCATATATTCTTCACAATCCTGAAATTCTCTCGCTCCCAGTTTGGATATAACGAGGATATAATACAGCCAGTATGGTAAATAACAGAAGTGTTTGGATGGAGACTGTTTGTTATGCTGGAACTCTCTGGATGTACAGTAACATCACTGACACTGGTGGGAGGGGCCAGAGTCCACTTGTTATATAATTCTGATGTAATGACAACATCTTTTAGCTTTAGCCTATATTGAGATATTGTACACAGACAGGTTCACTTAGTGTCCAAAGAAGCCAGAGCGCATGTGTAGAAAGCTTACATTAGCACCATCCACAGGTTGCAATGTTATATTGACAGTGATCTGTATTTCTTGCTTAGCTTCCTTCTTACGCCATCAATAGAGAAGTGACTCGTCGTCTACTTTCAACCAAATTCCCCTTGTTCTAAAACAGGAACTTCACTCATAAACATGTTAGTCTTACAGGGAAAGGAACTAGAAATGTTTTTGTAATTTTACTGTGGGACAGAAAAGACAGCTCCTTGGGTTTCAAAAGCTAGTGTTTATGTGTTTATCAGGGATTTTTTTTTTTGTAAATAATCCCCGATGAGTGTCGGTTTTGGATCTAATTAATGGGGGGGGGGGGGGGGGGGGGCATGTAATGTGCTGCAGCTAATTGAATTCCACCCTTAGAGGGCTTCATGCGGGACAGTCGTGCAAAGGTCTACATATTTGTAGGTAGAATTCTCATAGCTTTAACATGCACCATAGTTGAATGCTTCCATATCCTCTCCAATCATATACCCGGAGCCAGCCCTAGCTATAGGCAGATTAGGCAATTGCCTAGGGCATCTGCCTTCACCTAGTTGTCGGCTCAGCTACCATTGGTGGTTAGTGGGGCACCCGCTGTTCGGCGCCACTGGCGGCTTTGCTCTTGCATATCAGAGCAGAGCCGCCTCTGCGGTAGCGCCGGAGGCTGGAGCGGGTGAGGAGTGTACCTGTGCAGCGTTTGTCTGTGTGTGTTGCGGCGTTGACACTAATGAGGGGCAGTCTGGGTATTCCAGCAGTGTCGGCTGCTGGGCTGCCCTGTATAAAGAAGGCCTCCGCTACGGGAGGAGGGCTGCTGCGCATGCCCGGCTGCGGCAGCTACTCCTCTCATGGTCCTTTGCGGAGTCCGTAAGACTCCGGGCACTGTGCCACCAATGAAGTTAAAACCCTCTTCTAGTACCACCCCACCACCGCAAAGCAGCAAAAGTACAGCTACGGATCAGGCCTGCACTATATTTGTTTGAAACAGACAGTAAGGCAGTTTCATTAATTTATTAAAGTGGCAGTGTCCAAGTCCAATTTTTCCCCTCTCTCTTTCCTCCCCCTTCTTTCTCTCCCTCATCTCTCTCTCTTTCTACCTATCCTTCCCTCCCTCTCTCTGTCTCCCTATCTTTTTCACTCTCTCCCTCTTCTTCCCCTCTCTGTCACTGTTGCGCTCCTTCTCCCTCTTGCTTCCTTTCCTTCTACTTCTCTCCCCCTCTCCCACTTACACTCAATCGTTGTCTCTCTCCTTCTCCCTCTCTCTCCTGTCCTTCTCCCGCTCTCTCTCTCTCTCTGCCACTCTCACCCTCCATCTTCTCTCTCTGTCTCTAGCCTCGCTCTCTCCATTTCCTTCTCTCTCTCCTCTCCGTATCCCCTCCCTCCCTCTCTCTCCTTCTCTCTCCCTCTCTCCATCCTCCCTCACTCTTTCGGGGAGATGGGGGCCTCTCTCGCCCCCTTTTTCTCTCGGTGGTCGAGGTGCCGGTGTGTGTGTCAGAGGGGGTCAAGAGGGGCCCCATAAAGATGTCCGTGTACAGGGCCCCAAGTTTTGTATTGCCGGTCATGGGAGTCAGTTAGTGTCAGTGTGTGTGTGTGTGGCAGTGTGCGAGAACATCAGCGGTCAGCTACCAGTGGCCACAATTTGTACCCTGTGGAGCGCCATGTAAGCATATACAATAACTAACTGCTTCACTACTGTAACAGTTACATCCACCAGCAGTCATTTACTGTTACGTTCTACCACTGTCTACTCCAGCGGGGTAAGGCTTCACGGTCATGATGGGTGCTGTGCTGGGTCAGATGTAGCCACGCTCACCGTATGGATGGCATGTGCCCTTGTCTATGATGTGCGCCGTGCGTATGCACATGCCCGCCATAGACTTCTATGGAGTGAACACCGGCTGCAACTAGTCGCAGCACGGCGTCCACTGCAGCTTGCCGCGATGCATATGCCCATGTATACATATCGCAGCAAAGATGAGGCTAGCTACATCTGTGGTGGTAGGGGGCACCAGCCAAAATCTTGCCTAGGGCATCAAATTGGTTAGGTCCGGCTCTGCATATGCCATCTATGTTACACACTTCTAGTAATGAATGTTTAACGAGGGGTGGTGTAGCAAGCAGCGAAAAGAATGGACACGTTGCTCCATCAACCAATAAGCTTTAATGTAACATTTATTAAATGCATTCTATAAAATGATAGGTAGAAGGTAATTAGTTGCTATGGGCAGCTTCTCAACTTGTCGAGGTCATTACTCTTAACACTGCTTGATACATCTCCACCTAAGGAGTCTATTCATGAAGCAGTGAAAAGAGTACAGAAAAGGGCCAGTGGAAAAGTTGCCCATAGCAACCAATCAGCTTTGAAGGAAGCCTTTATCAAGTACTTTCTATAAAATGTAAGCGAGATGCTGATTGGTTACCATGGGCAACATCTTCACTGGTCTGTTTCTCCCCTCTTTTTACTGCTTCATGAATAGACCTACATTTCTACAGATATTCCGCACAAGCAGTCTGCCAGCCAAGCACTCTTCAAATATGGGTCTATTTGCTAAGTCTTGGATGAAAATAAAGTGGACGGTGATAAAGTACCAGCCAATCAGCTCCTAATTGGCATGTCACAGGCTGTGTTTGAAAAATGAGAAGAGCTGGTTGGTTGGTACTTTATCTCCAGGGGCATTTCTAGAGAGGAGGAGGTCCAGGTACAGGCTCTGTCTGGGCCCCCTCTTCTCTAGCCGGCAGCGCCTAGCTCTGGACATTAAGGTCCCTAGGGACTCTAGTGCTGTCCCAGAGTCTACAGCGCATGTGCAGGTCTCCAGGAAAATGACACGGCAGCATTTCCCAAGTGATTCTTCTACTGTGCTTGCGCAAAACACCAGGAAAATGGCGCAATGCCATTATCCCATTGATTTCTGCAGCGCTGCTGCTGTGCTGCTGGACTCCAGAGGGTAAGTATTAAAAATAATGGGTGCAGGGTGTGCGGCGTGGGCACCCCGGGGCCCGTGTGCAGCACACACAATGCACCCATAATAAATACGCTAGTGTTTTTCTCCGTCCAAGGTTTAATAAATAGACGCTATGCTGTTCTGGTTAGAGATGAGCGCCTGAAATTTTTCGGGTTTTGTGTTTTGGTTTTGGGTTCGGTTCCGCGGCCGTGTTTTGGGTTCGAACGCGTTTTGGCAAAACCTCACCGAATTATTTTTGTCGGATTCGGGTGTGTTTTGGATTCGGGTGTTTTTTTCCAAAAACACTAAAAAACAGCTTAAATCATAGAATTTGGGGGTCATTTTGATCCCAAAGTATTATTAACCTCAAAAACCATAATTTACACTCATTTTCAGTCTATTCTGAATACCTCACACCTCACAATATTATTTTTAGTCCTAAAATTTGCACCGAGGTCGCTGTGTGAGTAAGATAAGCGACCCTAGTGGCCGACACAAACACCGGGCCCATCTAGGAGTGGCACTGCAGTGTCACGCAGGATGTCCCTTCCAAAAAACCCTCCCCAAACAGCACATGACGCAAAGAAAAAAAGAGGCGCAATGAGGTAGCTGTGTGAGTAAGATTAGCGACCCTAGTGGCCGACACAAACACCGGGCCCATCTAGGAGTGGCACTGCAGTGTCACGCAGGATGGCCCTTCCAAAAACCCTCCCCAAACAGCACATGACGCAAAGAAAAAAAGAGGCGCAATGAGGTAGCTGTGTGAGTAAGATTAGCGACCCTAGTGGCCGACACAAACACCGGGCCCATCTAGGAGTGGCACTGCAGTGTCACGCAGGATGGCCCTTCCAAAAAACCCTCCCCAAACAGCACATGACGCAAAGAAAAAAAGAGGCGCAATGAGGTAGCTGACTGTGTGAGTAAGATTAGCGACCCTAGTGGCCGACACAAACACCGGGCCCATCTAGGAGTGGCACTGCAGTGTCACGCAGGATGTCCCTTCCAAAAAACCCTCCCCAAACAGCACATGACGCAAAGAAAAAAAGAGGCGCAATGAGGTAGCTGTGTGAGTAAGATTAGCGACCCTAGTGGCCGACACAAACACCGGGCCCATCTAGGAGTGGCACTGCAGTGTCACGCAGGATGTCCCTTCCAAAAAACCCTCCCCAATCAGCACATGATGCAAAGAAAAAGAAAAGAAAAAAGAGGTGCAAGATGGAATTATCCTTGGGCCCTCCCACCCACCCTTATGTTGTATAAACAAAACAGGACATGCACACTTTAACCAACCCATCATTTCAGTGACAGGGTCTGCCACACGACTGTGACTGATATGACGGGTTGGTTTGGACCCCCCCCAAAAAAGAAGCAATTAATCTCTCCTTGCACAAACTGGCTCTACAGAGGCAAGATGTCCACCTCATCTTCACCCTCCGATATATCACCGTGTACATCCCCCTCCTCACAGATTATCAATTCGTCCCCACTGGAATCCACCATCTCAGCTCCCTGTGTACTTTGTGGAGGCAATTGCTGCTGGTCAATGTCTCCGCGGAGGAATTGATTATAATTCATTTTAATGAACATCATCTTCTCCACATTTTCTGGATGTAACCTCGTACGCCGATTGCTGACAAGGTGAGCGGCGGCACTAAACACTCTTTCGGAGTACACACTTGTGGGAGGGCAACTTAGGTAGAATAAAGCCAGTTTGTGCAAGGGCCTCCAAATTGCCTCTTTTTCCTGCCAGTATAAGTACGGACTGTGTGACGTGCCTACTTGGATGCGGTCACTCATATAATCCTCCACCATTCTATCAATGTTGAGAGAATCATATGCAGTGACAGTAGACGACATGTCCGTAATCGTTGTCAGGTCCTTCAGTCCGGACCAGATGTCAGCATCAGCAGTCGCTCCAGACTGCCCTGCATCACCGCCAGCGGGTGGGCTCGGAATTCTGAGCCTTTTCCTCGCACCCCCAGTTGCGGGAGAATGTGAAGGAGGAGATGTTGACAGGTCGCGTTCCGCTTGACTTGACAATTTTGTCACCAGCAGGTCTTTCAACCCCAGCAGACCTGTGTCTGCCGGAAAGAGAGATCCAAGGTAGGCTTTAAATCTAGGATCGAGCACGGTGGCCAAAATGTAGTGCTCTGATTTCAACAGATTGACCACCCGTGAATCCTTGTTAAGCGAATTAAGGGCTGCATCCACAAGTCCCACATGCCTAGCGGAATCGCTCCGTGTTAGCTCCTTCTTCAATGCCTCCAGCTTCTTCTGCAAAAGCCTGATGAGGGGAATGACCTGACTCAGGCTGGCAGTGTCTGAACTGACTTCACGTGTGGCAAGTTCAAAGGGCATCAGAACCTTGCACAACGTTGAAATCATTCTCCACTGCACTTGAGACAGGTGCATTCCATCTCCTATATCGTGCTCAATTGTATAGGCTTGAATGGCCTTTTGCTGCTCCTCCAACCTCTGAAGCATATAGAGGGTTGAATTCCACCTCGTTACCACTTCTTGCTTCAGATGATGGCAGGGCAGGTTCAGTAGTTTTTGGTGGTGCTCCAGTCTTCTGTACGTGGTGCCTGTACGCCGAAAGTGTCCCGCAATTTTTCTGGCCACCGACAGCATCTCTTGCACGCCCCTGTCGTTTTTTAAAAAATTCTGCACCACCAAATTCAAGGTATGTGCAAAACATGGGACGTGCTGGAATTTGCCCATATTTAATGCACACACAATATTGCTGGCGTTGTCCGATGCCACAAATCCACAGGAGAGTCCAATTGGGGTAAGCCATTCCGCGATGATCTTCCTCAGTTGCCGTAAGAGGTTTTCAGCTGTGTGCGTATTCTGGAAAGCGGTGATACAAAGCGTAGCCTGCCTAGGAAAGAGTTGGCGTTTGCGAGATGCTGCTACTGGTGCCGCCGCTGCTGTTCTTGCGGCGGGAGTCCATACATCTACCCAGTGGGCTGTCACAGTCATATAGTCCTGACCCTGCCCTGCTCCACTTGTCCACATGTCCGTGGTTAAGTGGACATTGGGTACAGCTGCATTTTTTAGGACACTGGTGACTCTTTTTCTGAGGTCTGTGTACATTTTCGGTATCGCCTGCCTAGAGAAATGGAACCTAGATGGTATTTGGTACCGGGGACACAGTACCTCCAACAAGTCTCTAGTTGGCTCTGCAGTAATGATGGATACCGGAACCACGTTTCTCACCACCCAGGATGCCAAGGCCTCAGTTATCCGCTTTGCAGTAGGATGACTGCTGTGATATTTCATCTTCCTCGCAAAGGACTGTTGAACAGTCAATTGCTTACTGGAAGTAGTACAAGTGGGCTTACGACTTCCCCTCTGGGATGACCATCGACTCCCAGCGGCAACAACAGCAGCGCCAGCAGCAGTAGGCGTTACACGCAAGGATGCATCGGAGGAATCCCAGGCAGGAGAGGACTCGTCAGACTTGCCAGTGACATGGCCTGCAGGACTATTGGCATTCCTGGGGAAGGAGGAAATTGACACTGAGGGAGTTGGTGGGGTGGTTTGCGTGAGCTTGGTTACAAGAGGAAGGGATTTACTGGTCAGTGGACTGCTTCCGCTGTCACCCAAAGTTTTTGAACTTGTCACTGACTTATTATGAATGCGCTGCAGGTGACGTATAAGGGAGGATGTTCCGAGGTGGTTAACGTCCTTACCACTACTTATTACAGCTTGACAAAGGGAACACACGGCTTGACACCTGTTGTCCGCATTTCTGGTGAAATACCTCCACACCGAAGAGCTGATTTTTTTGGTATTTTCACCTGGCATGTCAACGGCCATATTCCTCCCACGGACAACAGGTGTCTCCCCGGGTGCCTGACTTAAACAAACCACCTCACCATCAGAATCCTTCTGGTCAATTTCCTCCCCAGCGCCAGCAACACCCATATCCTCCTCATCCTGGTGTACTTCAACACTGACATCTTCAATCTGACTATCAGGAACTGGACTGCGGGTGCTCCTTCCAGCACTTGCAGGGGGCATGCAAATAGTGGAAGGCGCATGCTCTTCACGTCCAGTGTTGGGAAGGTCAGGCATCGCAACCGACACAATTGGACTCTCCTTGTGGATTTGGGATTTCAAAGAATGCACAGTTCTTTGCGGTGCTTTTGCCAGCTTGAGTCTTTTCAGTTTTCTAGCGAGAGGCTGAGTGCTTCCATCCTCATGTGAAGCTGAACCACTAGCCATGAACATAGGCCAGGGCCTCAGCCGTTCCTTGCCACTCCGTGTGGTAAATGGCATATTGGCAAGTTTACGCTTCTCCTCCGACAATTTTATTTTAGGTTTTGGAGTCCTTTTTTTTCTGATATTTGGTGTTTTGGATTTGACATGCTCTGTACTATGACATTGGGCATCGGCCTTGGCAGACGACGTTGCTGGCATTTCATCGTCTCGGCCATGACTAGTGGCAGCAGCTTCAGCACGAGGTGGAAGTGGATCTTGATCTTTCCCTAATTTTGGAACCTCAACTTTTTTGTTCTCCATATTTTATAGGCAGAACTAAAAGGCACCTCAGGTAAACAATGGAGATGGATGGATTGGATACTAGTATACAATTATGGACGGACTGCCACGGTTAGGTGGTATAAAAAAACCACGGTTAGGTGGTATATATTGTAATACAATTATGGATGGACGGACTGCCTGCCGAGTGCCGACACAGAGGTAGCCACAGCCGTGAACTACCGCACTGTACACTGGTTGATAAAGAGATAGTAGTATACTCGTAACAACTAGTATGACTGACTATGACGGTATAAAGAATGAAAAAAAAACCACGGTTAGGTGGTATATATTGTAATACAATTATGGATGGACGGACTGCCTGCCGAGTTCCGACACAGAGGTAGCCACAGCCGTGAACTACCGCACTGTACACTGGTTGATAAAGAGATAGTAGTATACTCGTAACAACTAGTATGACTGACTATGACGGTATAAAGAATGAAAAAAAAACCACGGTTAGGTGGTATATATTATAATACAATTATGGATGGACGGACTGCCTGCCGACTGCCGACACAGAGGTAGCCACAGCCGTGAACTACCGCACTGTACACTGGTTGATAAAGAGATAGTAGTATACTCGTAACAACTAGTATGACACTATGACGGTATAAAGAATGAAAAAAAAACCACGGTTAGGTGGTATATATTATAATACAATTATGGATGGACGGACTGCCTGCCGAGTGCCGACACAGAGGTAGCCACAGCCGTGAACTACCGCACTGTACACTGGTTGATAAAGAGATAGTAGTATACTCGTAACAACTAGTATGACTGACTATGACGGTATAAAGAATGAAAAAAAAACCACGGTTAGGTGGTATATATTATAATACAATTATGGATGGACGGACTGCCTGCCGACTGCCGACACAGAGGTAGCCACAGCCGTGAACTACCGCACTGTACACTGGTTGATAAAGAGATAGTAGTATACTCGTAACAACTAGTATGACACTATGACGGTATAAAGAATGAAAAAAAAACCACGGTTAGGTGGTATATATTATAATACAATTATGGATGGACGGACTGCCTGCGACTGCCGACACAGAGGTAGCCACAGCCGTGAACTAGCGCACTGTACACTGGTTGATAAAGAGATAGTAGTATACTCGTAACAACTAGTATGACACTATGACGGTATAAAGAATGAAAAAAAAACCACGGTTAGGTGGTATATATTATAATAATACAATTATGGATGGACGGACTGCCTGCCGACTGCCGACACAGAGGTAGCCACAGCCGTGAACTACCGCACTGTACACTGGTTGATAAAGAGATAGTAGTATACTCGTAACAACTAGTATGACTATGACGACGGTATAAAGAAAGAAAAAAAAATACCACGGTTAGGTGGTATATAATTATACAATTATGGATGGACGGACTGCCTGCCGAGTGCCGACTGCCGACACAGAGGTAGCCACAGCCGTGAACTACCGCACTGTACTGTGTCTGCTGCTAATATAGACTGGTTGATAAAGAGATAGTATACAACAATATACTACTATACTGGTGGTCAGGCACTGGTCACCACTAGTCACACTGGCAGTGGCACTCCTGCAGCAAAAGTGTGCACTGTTTAATTTTAAATTAATATAATATTATGTACTCCTGGCTCCTGCTATAACAACCTGCAGTGCTCCCCAGTCTCCCCCACAATTATTATAAGCTTTTATACATTGATGTGCAGCACACTGGGCTGAGCTGAGTGCACACAGACTGAGTCACACTGTGTGACTGCTGTGTATCGTTTTTTTCAGGCAGAGAACGGATATAGCAGAGAACGGATATATTAAATAAAAGTTAACTTAACAACAACTGCACTGGTCACTGTGGTAAACTCTGTCTGCACAATCTCTCTCTCTCTCTCTCTCTTCTAATCTATTCTAATGGAGAGGACGCCAGCCACGTCCTCTCCCTATCAATCTCAATGCACGTGTGAAAATGGCGGCGACGCGCGGCTCCTTATATAGAATCCGAGTCTCGCGAGAATCCGACAGCGTCATGACGACGTTCGGGCGCGCTCGGGTTAACCGAGCAAGGCGGGAAGATCCGAGTCGCTCGGACCCGTGAAAAAAAAAGTGAAGTTCGTGCGGGTTCGGATTCAAAGAAACCGAACCCGCTCATCTCTAGTTCTGGTGGCTCAGCTCAGATATAGTGGAGCATTGCCATAATTTATACACAAGGCTAAATAAAATTGTGGAGTTGTCAAAATCTTAAAATATTTAGGGCTCATGACACTTTTTGCTGAGCAAGGTTGAAGTGTACTTTATAAATACAGATTATTTTTAGACCTCTTTTCTCATGCCCTCTAATCCTAGCACCCCTTTCTTGCTAATGGTGCAGTAAGGCAAATTAACTGCACAGTTTTGGACTAAGGTTCGGTGGCTGTCCCCATTTTATGTTTTTGCCCGCATACCTTTTTCAGGGCCGGTTCTAGCCCTTGTGGTGCCCTGAGCGAAAATAAGAGCGTGGCTTCATAAAGGGGCGTGGTCAGTTATGCCCCCTGTAAAGTTGTGCCCCCAGTAGAGTTGTGCCGCTTACAAAAACTAAAATAAAAATAAATTAATTAATACTCACCATCCCCGCTGCTGACCTCCAGCCGCCGGCGCCGCTCCTCGGATCTATGGGAGAGACATTGTGACATCTCTGCCATAGCACAGCATAGACACTAGAGGTCAATTATGACCCCTAGCGTCTATGTGCCGGTCCCACAATGCCGTGCGGTCATTGCGCACCGCACAGCAGTGACAGCACCGCACAGCATCGGTGGGCTCCACCAGTAGCGGATATTGCCACGGCGGCAGCGCCCTCTGGATAGCGGCGCCCCGGGCAAAAATCCTGTGTACCCGTAGCAAGATCCGCTACTGACCTTTTTTGGTTTCCAGCTACTTAGATAATCGAAACACCTTGAAAATATATTTCTTCGAGGATTTAAAAAATGCCGGCTGCAACAGTTTTGTGCTGGCAGCATCGAACATCTTTATGACTCCATCCATTTTTTTCGTGGACACATATATTGGAGAAATTGTTAAAATTTATTGTGCGAGAAGAGTGAGCAATTGCTTTTTCTATTAGATTATTTGTTATTATACAGCAGAGTGTTAGCAACTGTGTAAGCTGTTCTTCTGAAGCTTCCCTCTCATTACCATGACTCAATTTTAAATTGCTTTTTTTTCCTGTGATTCTCATGTAAATTCAGATATATTGACAAATAAACAGATATGCCAGATAATCACAGTCTAACAATATAAAAGTTGAGCCTAGAAAAGTACAAAGTACAAATGAGAACTCTAATTGATTAGAATGATTCTCTGCCCTCTCAAATTGTTGCCAGGAAAAATAATTACAAAGTAATTCTGGTGAGCAAACCACAGGGCTTTTAATGACCTTGAACTAATAGGGCAATCGGAAAAGTGATAAAAATTTGCTGCTTAAAGGATAGTAGATATGACTTGGGCTACAGAGAACAGTATCAAGAGAAAATGTTGTAACTTTTAGAGCTTGCACTTTATTTTGTGTGGCGCATTAAATATTGTGGTCATTGATGCGGTTCCCACCATAACATTCTAAATTGTTAAAGCACTGTTTAAAATCTTAGGGTGAAATTAAATTCAAGGAGCCTCACGTGTTGCGTCTCTGCGGGATATTATTTGTTTCTCTTACGTCCTAGAGGATGCTGGGGACTCCAAAAGGACCATGGGGTAAAGACGGGATCCGCAGGAGCTTGGGCACACTGAAAAGACTTAAAACTGGGTGTGAACTGGCTCCTCCCTCCATGCCCCTCCTCCAGACCTCAGTTAGACTTTGTGCCCAGGACTGACTGGACACTTACTAGGGGAGCTCTCCTGAGTTTCTCTGGAAAAGACTTTTGTTAGGTTTTTTATTTTCAGGAAAACCTGCTGGCTACAGGCTCCCTGCAGCGTGGGAGTGAGGGGAGAGAAGCAGACCTACTTCTTCTTAGTTTAAGGGCTCTGCTTCTCGGATACTGGACACCATTAGCTCCAGAGGGTTCGATCACTTGGTGCACCTAGCTGCTTGTTCCCGGAGCCACGCCGTCACCCCCTCACAGAAGCCAGAAGAAAGAAGTCGGGTGAGTATGAGAAGATCAGAAGACTTCAGGACGGCAGAAGACTTCGGTAACCAGGTACAGCGCAGCGGTAACGCTGCGCTCCATGCTCCCACACACGATCACTGACGGCACTCACAGGGTGCAGAGCCCTGGGGGGGGCGCCCTGGGCAGCAGGTTACTGGGGTCCGGGAGCTGGCAGAAGCCTTTTCGGTGCCTCGGCACAGTTTCTCAGACCCCCGCCGGCATTTTCAATTTTTCAAATCTGGCGGGCTGAAGCCCGCCGGGAAGGGGCGGAGCTTAGCCGCGCGGCTCACAACGCCATTTTTCTACTCCACGCGGCTGAAGGAAACGCTGGCCCGGGACCTCCATGACTCCTCGCAAGTAACGGGGAGATTTCCGAAGGGGGGTGCGCAGTTGTGGTGCCGTGATTATTATTATTTAAAGCAGCGCTGGTCATATCTATCCCTTATAGGGATATATGGGCGCTGGGGTGTGAGCAGGCATACTCCTGTGTCCTCTATCTGGGCTTCACTGTGGCCCTGTCCCCTAGCTGAGACATTCTGAGTGTGTGTCGGTGTGTCGATTAAGCGTGTTGGCATGTCTGAGGCTGAATGTGATTCACCAGAGGAGGTTGTTGGGGGAGCGGATGCGGGTCTGGATTTGGGCCTGTCGGCGCAGCCGACACCTGATTTACTCACATTACTAAGCACAATCAATACGAATGTAGCTTCTTTATCAAAGAGGTTGGATAAGTCTGAGTCACAGACGCAAGTGTGGAAAAAGTCCATAGAGGAGGCTTTGTCTCAGGTGCAGACCCCATCGGGTTCGCAAAAGCGACCGTTTACTCAAGTGGTAGATACTGATACCGACACGGACTCTGATTCTGAGGTCGATTTTTCTGAGGCTGCTTTGCATCCACGTTTAGTGAAGAGTATTCAGTACATGATTGTGGCTATAAAAGATGTTTTACACATTTCTGATGAGCCGGCGGTGCAGGAAACAAGGATTTGCTTGTTCATAGGGAAAAACCTGAGGTGAAGTTTCCCCCCTCTCATGAAATGAATACTCTTTGTGAAAAGGTTTGGGAGTCGCCGGATAAGAGGTGGCAGATTCCCAAGATGATTTACATGGCGTATCCTTTCCCCTCTGATGATAGGGAAAAATGGGAGTCGTCTTCAAATGTTGACAAAGCTCTATCTCGTTTGTCTAAGAAGGTGGCGTTTCTGTCTCCTGATACAGCAGCTCTCAAGGATCCGGCGGATCGCAAGCTGGAGACTTCTCTGAAGTCCATTTTCGCTAATACAGGTGCATTGCTCAGACCTGCAGTGGCGTCGGTGTGGGTGAGTAGTGCTATTGCTAAATGGGCTGAGAATTTAGCTAATGATATGGATACCCTTGATAAAGATAATGTTCTTTTGACTCTTGGTTATATCAAGGACGCTGCAGATTACCTGAAGGATGCGGCGAGGGATGTTTGTCTCTTGGGATCAAGAGCCAATGCCATGTCAATATCTGCAAAGAGGGCGTTGTGGATCCATCAATGGAATGCGGATGCCGACTCCAAGAGAGCTATGGAAGCTTTACCCTTCAAAGGTAATGTCTTGTTTGGGGACGGCTTGGCGGACCTGGTCTCTACTACACAAGGCCATTAACCAAACTACACCAACGTACATCACTTCGCTTATCACAAAATATCTCCCAACCCGACCTCTTCGCTCTTCACAAGACCTGCGTCTCTCATCCACACTCATTACTCGCTCCCACTCACGACTGCAGGACTTTCATCGGGCTGCACCCACTCTGTGGAATGCCCTACCATGCACAATAAGACTCTCCTCTAGTCTCCAAACCTTCAAGCGTTCCCTCAAAACTCACCTCTTTAGGCAAGCGTATCAAATTCCTGAACCGCCCACATAACTTTCATAAACCTTCCTATCAAATTACATCCACTCTGTACAGTCCACACATATCCTCACATGTCTGTTCATTCTATGCAATAGATAGCACCTTTCCTTGTGTACATATGCCTATTTCCCTATAGATTGTAAGCTTGCGAGCAGGGCCTTCCTACCTCTATGACTGTTATCACCCAGTTTGTTATTGTTATTTCAAATTGTAAAGTGCAACGGAATTTGCTGCGCTATATAAGAAACTGTTAATAAATAAATAAAATAAATAAATAATACCGCGACGGCGGGTAAGTCCTCTTTTCTTCCCTATGTTCCCACACAACATAAAAAGGCACCACATCAGCAGATGCAGTCCTTTCGTCCCAATAAATACAGGCGTGGAAAGGGTTCATCCTTCCTCGCTTCTAAAGGTAAAGGAAGCGGTAGGAAGTCGCCTGCCGCGTCGGGCGCCCAGGACCAAAAGTCCTCCCCTGCCTCTACCAAGTCCACCGCATGACGCTGGGGCTTCCCTGGGGGAGTCCGGACTGGTGGGGGGCCGTCTCCGAGTCTTCAGTCAGTCCTGGATTCAATCAGGCCTGGATCCTTGGGTCCTAGAGATTGTGTCTCAGGGATACAAACTTGAGTTTCGGGAGGTGCCCCCTCACCGGTTTTTCATTTCGCCCTTACCAATGTCTCTTCCGGACAGGGAGCTGGTGCTGGCAGCGATACAAAAATTGTGTCAACAAAGGGTCATTGTTCCCGTTCCCCTGTCACAACGGGGGGAGGGGTTCTACTCGAGCCTATTTGTTGTGCCGAAACCGGACGGTTCCGTCAGACCGATTCTGAATCTAAAATCCCTCAATCCATACTTGAAAGTTTTCAAGTGCAAGTTCAAACTTGGTGGGACGAATCTCATGATTGGACAGTCAATCTAGAGGGCTATACATTGTTTAGGAGAGACAGACTAAATAAAAAGGGTGGAGGGGTGTGTCTTTACGTAAAGCCGTTTTTAAAACCTGATATACGGGAAGATATTCAGGAGGGGACTGTAGACACTGTCGTGACATTATGGGTAGAAATTGCATGCGGGGAAAAATTAATAAAAAAGTTAGTATTGGGTGTATGCTATAGGCGCCTGGTATCAACGCATCTGATGAGGAATTGTTACTAAAGCAAATTGAAAGAGCAGCAGGAGTAGGAGACATAGTAGTGATGGGAGATTTTAACTATCCAGAGATAAACTGGAAAAACGATTTATGTGATACTGCTAGGGGCAATATGTTTTTAAACACACTTAATGACAACTACTTAGTTCAACTAATTGAGGAACCAACTAGGTACAATGCAATCTTAGACCTGGTATTAACAAACAATGGGGATTTGGTATTGGGTATCATAGTAGGGGAACCCATAGGAAACAGCGACCACCATATGGTCACATTCAATATCAGTTTCCATAAACAGCCCTATACTGGCTCAACTAGGACTCTATACTTTAGCAAAGCAAATTTTGAAAAGATGAGGGTATTTTTCAGGGATATTGATTGGGAAGGTTTGTTTTTAGGAAAAAATACTACGGAGAAATGGGAGGTACTAAAATTCCTGCTAGCTAAAAATACACTCAAATTTATTCCTACGAGCAGCAAAAAAAGGAATAAAAATCATAAAAACCGATGTGGCTTAACAAAAAGATTAAGGAACTTATGGGCAAGAAAAGGCGAGCATTTAAAAAATACAAATCTGACGGGGAAGCAGAGTCATTTCAGCACTATAAGGAATGTAACAAAATATGCAAAAAGGAAATAAGAGCGGCTAAAGTAGAAACTGAAAAACTAGTGGCAAAGCGAATCCCAAAAAATTCTTTAAATACATTAATAGCAAGAGATTAAAGAAGGAGAGTATAGGCCCTTTAAAAGACAAGTTGGGAGTCTTAAGCAAAAATGATAATTACATAGCGGACACACTAAATGAGTTTTTTTCAACAGTATTTACTAGAGAGGACCCAATTCAGGGACTAACATATAATCTCAATAATGAGAATATCCCACTGATAGGTACTTATTTAAGCGAGGAAGTAGTCTGTGACCGATTAAAACATTTAAAGATTAATAAGTCACCAGGTCCCGATAGTATTCACCCAAGGGTTCTAATGGAGCTTCATTCTCAACTTGCAAAACCGCTATTTTTGATCTTTAAGGATTCGGTAATATCAGGTATGGTTCCCAAAGACTGGCGTATAGCGGAAGTAGTGCCTATATTCAAAAAGGGAAGTAAAGCTGAACCAGGTAATTATAGACCAGTTAGTCTTACATCTATAGTGGGGAAAGTATTGGAAGGTATTCTAAGAGATAGTATTCAGAAGTTCATTGAAGTCAATAAGGTAATTAAAAGGAATCAACATGGGTTTATGAAGGACAGATCCTGTCAAACCAACTTACTTGGCTTTTATGAAACGGTAAGCGCAATCCTAGATCAGGGTAAAGAGGTGGATGTAATCTTTTTAGATTTTGCCAAAGCATTCGATACTGTACCACACATGAGACTTATCTACAAGCTACAAGAATCAGGGCTAGGAAGCACAATATGCACTTGGGTCAAAAACTGGTTAGATAATAGGGAGCAGCGCGTTGTGGTTAATGGATCTTTTTCAACTTGGACTGAAGTGCTAAGTGGTGTGCCGCAAGGCTCAGTATTAGGACCACTATTGTTCAATATTTTCATTAACGACCTAACAGAAAGTCTAGAGAGCATGGTGTCAATTTTTGCAGATGATACCAAATTGTGTAAAGTTATAAATGCGGAGGGGGATGCTGAGTCGCTTCAGAATGACTTGGTTAAATTAGAAGCTTGGGCAGCGAAATGGAGAATGCACTTCAATACAGATAAGTGTAAGGTAATGCACTGTGGTAACAAGAACAAAAATAACACCTACCTACTAAATGGGGTAAAATTAGGGGATTCTGTACTGGAAAAGGACTTTGGTGTCCTCATAGATAGCAAACTAAGCAGTAGTACTCAAAGTAGGACTGCAGCAAAGAAGGCTAATAAGATATTAGCATGCATAAAACGGGGAATTGATGCTAGGGATGAGAGTATTATACTCCTGTTATATAAATCACTTGTGAGGCCACACCTTGAATACTGTGTACAATTCTGGGCACCTTACTACAAAAAAGATATCCTGGAGCTAGAAAAGGTTCAAAGGCGGGCGACCAAACTAATTAAGGGTATGGAGACGCTGGAATACGAGGAAAGGCTTGCAAGACTAGGCATGTTTACACTGGAAAAGAGGAGATTAAGAGGGGACATGATCAACATTTACAAATATATAAGGGGACTATATAACAGATCTTGCGCAGGACCTGTTTTTGGTTAGATCAACACAGAGAACTTGTGGACACTTGCTCAGGTTAGAGGAGAGGAGATTCCACACAATACGGCGTAAAGGCTTTTTTACGGTAAGGACGATACGTGTTTGGAATTCCCTGCCTGAGGGAGTTGTAATGGCCAACTCAGTCAACACCTTTAAGAATGGGTTAGATAAATTCCTAATGGATAATGATATCCAGGGTTACGGGGCATAGTCACGCACTATGGTTATTATAAAAAAGAGGGGTTAATCGGAATGGCAGTTAGCAACTTCAGTCAAAATTTTATACAAAATAATCGTGCATAGGAGACCACAAATAGGTTGAACCCAATGGACAATTGTCTTTTTTCAACCTTAGATACTATGTTACTAAGATGGAATCTCTTCGAGCGTTAATTTCCAGTCTAGAAGGGGGATATTGTATGGCATCAGTCGACATAATGGATGCCTACTTACACATCCCGATATTTCCTTCGCATCAGGCCTTCCTCAGGTTTGCGATACAGGATTCTCATTACCAATTTCAGACGTTGCCGTTTGGCCTTTCCACGGCCCCGAGGGTTTTCACCAAGGTCATGGCAGAAATTATGGTTCTCCTTCGCTAGCAAGGGGTTACAATTATCCCGTACTTGGACGATCTCCTGATAAAGGTGAGGTCCAAGGAAAGGTTGCTAAGGAGTGTAGATTTGGTGCTGTCGGTGCTGTGACAGCATGGTTGGGTGGTAAATTTGCCAAAATCTCAGTTGATTCCGACCACCCGGCTGTCTTTTCTGGGCATGATTCTGGACACGGAGTTACAGAGTATTTCTTCCAGAAGAAAAAGCTCTAGAACTGCAGTCGATGATCAGGGAACTTCTGAGGCCGAAGACTGTGTCCATCCATCACTGTACTCGGGTTCTGGGGAAGATGGTTGCGGCATACGAAGCCATTCCGTTTGGCAGGTTTCATGCTCGGGTGTTTCAGTGGGACTTGCTGAGCAAATGGTCCTGGTCTCACCTGCACATGCACCGGAAGATAAGTCTATCTCCCAGAGCCAGAATTTCTCTCCTGTGGTGGCTACAAGGGTCTCGCCTCCTAGAGGGATGCCGGTTTGGTATCCTGGACTGGGTACTTCTGACAACAGATGCAAGTCTCCGGGGTTGGGGTGCAGTCACCCAAGGCAGAAACTTCCAGGGGAGATGGTCGTTCCAGGAAGCGGGTCTCCACATAAATGTTCTCGAGTTAAAAGCCATTTACAACGGCCTGCTACAAGCGAGAAGCCTTCTTCAGGGTCGATCTGTCCTGGTACAGTCAGACAAGATCACAGCGTTGGCACATATAAACCGTCAAGGCGGAACAAGGAGCAGAGCGGCAATGGCGGAGGCCACAAGAATCCTTTGCTGGGCGGAACAACGCGTGAGCGCTCTGGCAGCTGTCTTCCTTCCGGGTGTGGACAACTGGGAAGCGGATTTCCTCAGCAGACACGATCTCCATCCGGGAGAGTTCACCAAGAGGTTTTTGCGGAGGTGACAAAGCGTTGGGAAATTCCGTTGATCGACATGATGGCGTCTCGTCTCAACAAGAAGCTATCGAGGTATTGTTCCAGGTCAAGGGACCCCCAAGCCAGTGCAGTGGATGCCCTGGTGTCTCCGTGGGTGTTCAAGTCGATGTATGTGTTCCCTCCACTTCCTCTCATTCCAAAGGTACTGGGGATCATTCGTCGAGCAAGGGTTCAGGCGATTCTCGTCGTCCCAGATTGGCCAAGAAGGGCCCTGTATCCGGATCTTCAGGAATTACTTGTGGAAAATCCTTGGCCGCTTCCTCTAAGAGAGGACCTGTTGTTGCAGGGTCCATGCGTGTTTCCAGACTTACCGCGGCTGCGTTTGACGGCATGGAAGTTGAGCGCCAGATCTTAGCTCGTAAGGGTATTCCCGGGGAGGTCATTCCTACTCTCATCAAGGCTAGGAAGGAGGTTACGGCAAAACATTATCACCGTATTTGGAAGAAGTATGTTTCCTGGTGTGAGACTAAAAGGGCTCCTGCGGAAGAATTTAATTTGGGGCGTTTTCTCCACTTTTTGCAGGCAGGTGTAGATGCAGGCCTGAAATTGGGCTCCATCAAGGTGCAGATTTCGGCATTGTCTATTTTCTTTCAAAGGGAATAAGCTGCCCTCCCAGAGGTTCAGACGTTTGTGAAAGGAGTTTTGCATGTCAATCCTCCGTTTGTGCCTCCTGTGGCCCCATGGGATCTTGACGTGGTCTTACAGTTTCTCATGTCTTCCTGGTTTGAGCCTTTGCGTAAGGTTGAGTTGAAGTTTCTCACCTGGAAGGTAGTCATGCTGTTGGCGCTGGCATCTGCCAGGCGAGTGTCTGAGTTGGCGGCCTTATCTCATAAGAGCCCGTACTTGATTTTTCATTCAGATAGGGCAGAATTGAGGACTCGTCAACAATTTTTACCGAAGGTGGTGACTTCGTTTCACATTAACCAACCTATTGTGGTACCGGTGGCTACGGATGCTGTGGCAGTTCCAAGGTCTCTGGATGTGGTGAGGGCTTTGAAGATCTACGTCGCCCGAACGGCTGTTGCCAGGAAAACTGAGGCGATGTTTGTCCTGTATGCTTCTAACAAGATTGGTCATCCTGCTGCAAAACAGACTATTGCACGCAGTATTTGTAGTACGATTCAGCAGGCTCATTCTTGGGCAGGGTTACCGGTGCTGAAGTCAGTGAAAGCCCATTCTACCAGGAAAGTGGGCTCGTCTTGGGCGGCTGCCCAAGGCGTCTCGGCGTTACAGCTTTGTCGAGCGGCCACCTGGTCAGGTTCAAACACTTTTGCTAAATTCTATAAGTTTGATACCCTGGCTGATGAGGACCTTGCGTTTGCTCAGTCGGTGCTGCAGAGTCATCCGCACTCTCCCGCCCAATCTGGAGCTTTGGTATAAACCCCATGGTTCTTTTGGAGTCCCCAGCATCCTCTAGGACGTAAGAGAAAATAGGATTTTGGTACTTACCGGTAAATCCTTTTCTCCTAGTCCGTAGAGGATGCTGGGCGCCCATCCCAGTGCGGACTGTTTCTTGCAGTGTTCTCTTGTCGGTTCACTTAGTTTATACACGGGTTGTGTATTTCTGGTTTCAGGTTGTTGCTGTTGTTTATTCATACTGTTATCTGGTTTACTGTTACTCCGGTTGTACGGTATGGTTGTGGTGTGGGCTGGTATGTTTGTAGCCCGAGGTTTACACAAAAATCCTTTCCTCGAAATGTCCGTCTCTCCTGGGCACAGTTCCTATAGCTGGGGTCTGGAGGAGGGGCATGGAGGGAGGAGCCAGTTCACACCCAGTTTTAAGTCTTTTCAGTGTGCCCAAGCTCCTGCGGATCCCGTCTATACCCCATGGTCCTTTTGGAGTCCCCAGCAGCCTCTACGGACTAGGAGAAAAGGATTTACTGGTAAGTACCAAATTCCTATTATTTTATACGTAACCTTGCTTATTTTTGCTTGCACTGTGAGGTGGAAATGCATTGTGCAAGGATGCTATAGGTCATTGCACTTAAATTATGCTCCAGCTTAAAAGCAGCAAACCTTATTGAGGTAAAAATGTAATGTACCCAGGTAAAAGTGCATAATTTTATAAATAGTTTCATAAATTAAATTTATACTTATTTTCACCATTTTCCCAACACACCTGTGTGAAAGAACCCTTACATTTCAAAGCATCTGTTTGCTGTAGTTTTGTTCCATTTGAATAGTGGTTTGTGTATACAGGAAGGGGCTCATAGAGTTTGACACATTTGCATCCCAAGCGTAAGCAAGAATAATGCATATCAAAAAGCACCTTCAACTGCATATATGCAGTCAGCAGCAGAACCAAATGATTGTAATAAGAGCAAGGTGGGTTAAACACCTAATTGTATAATTATTTGAGTTTTGACACTACATGAGGTGGCAGCTTTCAATTAAGCAGTACCAGGGCCGCGATCAGGGGGGGAAAGCCGGGACTCTAATACCAGGCACAGAAGCTGTGGCTGCAGTTTGTCAACCCAGGCTGCGCACTCCCAGGTGTAGTACTCAATAGCTCGGCTCGGTGCCCCCACTTTCTGTGCTCACGGGGCAGAGACGGGAGCGGGAAGTTGCATCTACAGACACCGGATTGACCTGTGGTTACTGCGAACGTAGCGGGGTGATCAGTCGCTATATCCTGGGGCAGCTTCGAGTGGATCACAATCAGGAGCATGAGTTTGTGCAGGTGTATAAAGTAGTGCAGGAGAGATACAAAGGTACTGGCAATGTGCACAGGGCCGGATTAAGGGGGGCCCCGGCGAAGGGGGGGGGGGGTTGTGGGGGTTTATATTAGATTGTGCATACCTTCCAACATGACCCATTCCAGGTGGGACAACGTGCTCTCTATCTGGACTTCCCTCATAATATATGATTGGTGTCACTTCTGTTGAACTATTTAATTGATAAGAAAGGTGTCTCCAAACAGGTAATTGCAATCATAACTTAAGAAGGAAGTCCAAGTAGGAAGCACTTTATCCCTCCTGGAATGGATCATGTTGGGAGGTATGGATTGGGTATAATAAATTTAACCCAATGGTGATTTAAACTATTAGTTTAATAATGCCTGGGCACTGTTTATATCGCCACATAATTGAAAGTCAACTATTTTATAAAAATTTTCTTGTAGTGGAACAAAGACAATTTAAGCTTAAAATACACAGAAAAATAAAATCTATCATTTATCTTGTCACATGCAAGAATAGCAGCAGCCTCTGTACTACTTATACACATTCTGTCTGTCTGGTTTTGCTGCTGCATAAGAGGGAAAGCTAGCGATGTCAGTGTGCTCTGGCTGGGGGGCCCCTGATAAAGTGAGGCCCAGGGTACATTATGCCCTATTCCCCCACCTGAATGTGTGGCTCTGCCAGGGTTTGGGGCAGGTGGTGCTGTGTCCTCCAGGATTCCTCAAGGATACCTCTCTTCTGGCTAGTGGCGGATCTAGACTTAACTTTTAGTGGGGGCGGTTTAAAAATGATGACTCCTCCCCCTAATCATAGCTCCTCCCACTTAGGAAATGCCCCTCGTTCGCTTCTAAAATTTCCTATTGTTGCCAGTTATTGGAGAGAACCCTGCGCACTGGTGATACAGACTGGCGAATTGCCATTCCTGCATGCATCTGCACAATCATGCAGCCCAGATTTGGGCTACCAGTCCACTTTCAGAGAGAGGGGGGGGGGGGGGGGGGGGGAGTGAAATAAATTTACTTTAGCAGTTAAAAATGCTTTATATAAATAGTACTCATTTCTTTTAATGGATCCTGTGATGGCATAAGTAATAGGACAACAATGGTACACATTATAGCACACAGAATGAGCTGAAATTCACATTGTAGCACACAGAATGAGCCGAAATTCACATTGTAGCACACAGAATGAGACGAAATTCACGTTGTAGCACACAGTTTGAGCCGAAATTTACATTGTAGCACACTGAATGAGCCGAAATTCACATTGTAGCACACCGAATGAGCCGAAACTCACATTATAGCACACCGAATGAGCCGAAATTCACATTGTAGCACACTGAATGAGCCGAAACTCACATTATAGCACACTGAATGAGCCGAAATTCACATTGTAGCACACTGAATGAGCCGAAATTCACATTGTAGCACACTGAATGAGCCGAAACTCAGATTGTAGCACACTGAATGAGCCGAAATTCACATTGTAGCACACTGAATGAGCCGAAACTCACATTGTAGCACACTGAATGAGCCGAAACTCACATTGTAGCACACTGAATGAGCCGAAATTCACATCATGCCATGGAATGAGACAGCAGGGACATAGGGACAGGGTGAGTGATAAAGGGATAGGGAAAGTGACAGAGTGACAGGGAAAGTGACAGATCTAGACAGCTCACCTACATACAACGAGGCAATTACAGATTTTAGCTCCTCTCTCCGTGCGCGCTCCTCCGCTGCTGTAAAAATGGCGCCAGCCTGCCCCTGAATGAATCCTCGGCATCCACAAATGCCTACTGCGCATGACAGTGTTTGTCATTGCGCAGAGGCATCATATCACTGAGGAGGAGGAGGAGCCGGAGCGGCTGAGACAGGGTGTCTATGCTCCCTTCGTGATCAGGACCTGGAAGGTCCTCTCCATGAAGGGAAAATAGACGCTACCGGTGGGACTGGGGAGGGGAGCCGGGCGTGGCGGAGAAGACAGTGAGTAACACACTGCTTGCTCCGGCCTCCGGCCCCCTGCACTTACTATTCTCTCCCTCACTTAGACTCTCAGCGGCGGCGGGCACGGCGGCTGTGTTAGTGCTGCCACAGTCCGCAGGTGCCGCTCATCGCGGTAACCGGACCCGCCGCAATATGTGTAGGGGGGGGCGTTCGCCCTTTTCGCCCCTGTCTGTTTCCGCCACTGCTTCTGGCCATGAATTAACATGTGACACCCAGTGAGTAGCAGGGGTAGCCTGGGGATACACAGGGGGCCAGTCCTAGAGGGCAGGAGACTGTATGTGTGCAATGTGCACATATTGTGCCTGACACTCCGAGACAGTCCTACATTGTGTCCTGTCCTCCCTGCCCTGCCATCCCCCTGTGTTTTATATTGGATACACAGCCTATTGATGCCTCACCCCCACTGTAGCTCGACCCAGTGTCATAGTGGGGCATGAAGGGCCCACCAGGGAAATGCAATCACAGGGGCCCACAAAGGGGCATTGCCATATGCTGGAAGGGGTGTGGCCAAGTGACCAGAGAGGAGTGGCCAGCCATTATACGTGCCACCTAGCATAATATATAAGAAAAAGAGCTCTACCTCGCTGC
Organism: Pseudophryne corroboree; assembly: GCF_028390025.1. Taxonomy (NCBI): domain Eukaryota; kingdom Metazoa; phylum Chordata; class Amphibia; order Anura; family Myobatrachidae; genus Pseudophryne; species Pseudophryne corroboree. The sequence continues at coordinate 215,317,758 of NC_086444.1, forward strand.
CCACTTCAAGCTGTTGTGTATGTGCCTGGGTTACACCGGAAGAGTCCAGTAGCATATGTGCCTGGGTTACACCAGGAGAAACCAGTAGCATCTGTGCCTGGGTTACACCAGGAGAGACCAGTAGCATCTGTGCCTGGGTTACACCAGGAGAGAGCAGTAGTATCTGCACCTGGGTTACACCAGGAGAGAGCAGTAGTATCTGCACCTGGGTTACACCAGGAGAAACCAGTAGCATCTGTGCCTGGGTTACACCAGGAGAGACCAGTAGCATCTGTGCCTGGGTTACACCAGGAGAGAGCAGTAGTATCTGCACCTGGGTTACACCAGGAGAGAGCAGTAGTATCTGCACCTGGGTTACACCAGGAGAGACCAGTAGCATCTGTGCCTGGGTTACACCGGGAGAGAGCAGTAGTATCTGCGCCTGGGTCACACTGGGAGAGAGCAGTAGTATCTGCGCCTGGGTCACACTGGGAGAGAGCAGTAGTATCTGCACCTGGGTCACACTGGGAGAGAGCAGTAGTATCTGCACCTGGGTTACACCAGGAGAGAGCAGTAGTATCTGCACCTGGGTTACACCAGGAGAGAGCAGTAGTATCTGCACCTGGGTTACACCAGGAGAGACCAGTAGCATCTGTGCCTGGGTTACACCAGGAGAGAGCAGTAGTATCTGCACCTGGGTTACACCAGGAGAGAGCAGTAGTATCTGCACCTGGGTTACACCAGGAGAGAGCAGTAGTATCTGCACCTGGGTTACACCAGGAGAGACCAGTAGCATCTGTGCCTGGGTTACACCAGGAGAGAGCAGTAGTATCTGCGCCTGGGTCACACTGGGAGAGAGCAGTAGTATCTGCGCCTGGGTCACACTGGGAGAGAGCAGTAGTATCTGCACCTGGGTCACACTGGGAGAGAGCAGTAGTATCTGCACCTGGGTTACACTGGGAGAGAGCAGTAGCATCTTTGCCTGGGTTACACCGGGAGAGAGCAGTAGTATCTGCACCTGGGTTACACCGGGAGAGAGCAGTAGTATCTGCACCTGGGTTACACTGGGAGAGAGCAGTAGTATCTGCACCTGGGTTACACTGGGAGAGAGCAGTAGTATCTGCACCTGGGTTACACCAGGAGAGAGCAGTAGTATCTGCGCCTGGGTCACACTGGGAGAGAGCAGTAGTATCTGCACCTGGGTTACACTGGGAGAGACCAGTAGCATCTGTGCCTGGGTTACACCGGGAGAGAGCAGTAGTATCTGCACCTGGGTTACACCAGGAGAGAGCAGTAGTATCTGCACCTGGGTTACACCAGGAGAGAGCAGTAGTATCTGCACCTGGGTTACACTGGGAGAGAGCAGTAGTATCTGCACCTGGGTTACACCAGGAGAGAGCAGTAGTATCTGCGCCTGGGTCACACTGAGAGAGAGCAGTAGTATCTGCACCTGGGTTACACCAGGAGAGAGCAGTAGTATCTGCGCCTGGGTTACACTGGGAGAGAGCAGTAGTATCTGCACCTGGGTTACACCAGGAGAAACCAGTAGCATCTGTGCCTGGGTTACACCAGGAGAGACCAGTAGCATCTGTGCCTGGGTTACACCAGGAGAGAGCAGTAGTATCTGCACCTGGGTTACACCAGGAGAGAGCAGTAGTATCTGCACCTGGGTTACACCAGGAGAGAGCAGTAGTATCTGCACCTGGGTTACACCAGGAGAGACCAGTAGCATCTGTGCCTGGGTTACACCGGGAGAGAGCAGTAGTATCTGCACCTGGGTTACACCAGGAGAGAGCAGTAGTATCTGCGCCTGGGTTACACTGGGAGAGAGCAGTAGTATCTGCACCTGGGTTACACTGGGAGAGAGCAGTAGTATCTGCGCCTGGGTTACACTGGGAGAGAGCAGTAGTATCTGCACCTGGGTTACACCAGGAGAGAGCAGTAGTATCTGCGCCTGGGTCACACTGGGAGAGAGCAGTAGTATCTGCACCTGGGTTACACCAGGAGAGAGCAGTAGTATCTGCGCCTGGGTCACACTGGGAGAGAGCAGTAGTATCTGCACCTGGGTTACACTGGGAGAGACCAGTAGCATCTGTGCCTGGGTTACACCGGGAGAGAGCAGTAGTATCTGCACCTGGGTTACACCAGGAGAGAGCAGTAGTATCTGCACCTGGGTTACACCAGGAGAGAGCAGTAGTATCTGCACCTGGGTTACACTGGGAGAGAGCAGTAGTATCTGCACCTGGGTTACACCAGGAGAGAGCAGTAGTATCTGCGCCTGGGTCACACTGGGAGAGAGCAGTAGTATCTGCACCTGGGTTACACTGGGAGAGACCAGTAGCATCTGTGCCTGGGTTACACCAGGAGAGAGCAGTAGTATCTGTGCCTGGGTTACACCGGGAGAGAGCAGTAGTATCTGCACCTGGGTTACACTGGGAGAGAGCAGTAGTATCTGCACCTGGGTTACACCAGGAGAAAGCAGTAGTATCTGCGCCTGGGTCACACTGGGAGAGAGCAGTAGTATCTGCACCTGGGTTACACCAGGAGAGAGCAGTAGTATCTGCGCCTGGGTCACACTGGGAGAGAGCAGTAGTATCTGCACCTGGGTTACACTGGGAGAGAGCAGTAGTATCTGCACCTGGGTTACACTGGGAGAGACCAGTAGCATCTGTGCCTGGGTTACACCGGGAGAGAGCAGTAGTATCTGCGCCTGGGTCACACTGGGAGAGAGCAGTAGTATCTGCACCTGGGTTACACTGGGAGAGAGCAGTAGTATCTGCACCTGGGTTACACTGGGAGAGAGCAGTAGTATCTGTGCCTGGGTTACACTGGGAGAGAGCAGTAGTATCTGCACCTGGGTTACACCGGGAGAGAGCAGTAGTATCCGTGCCTGGGTTACACCGGGAGAGAGCAGTAGTATCTGCACCTGGGTTACACCGGGAGAAAGCAGTAGTATCTGCGCCTGGGTTACATCGGCAGAGAGGAGAGAGCAGTAGTATCTGCGCCTGGGTTACACCGGGAGAGAGCAGTAGTATCTGCGCCTGGGTTACATCGGGAGAGAACAGTAGCATATGTACCTGGGTTATACCGGGAGCGAGCAGCAGTATATGTGCCTGGGTTATACCGGGAGATAGCAGCAGTATATATGCCTGGGTAACACCGGGAGAGGGCAGTAGATGCACATAAAGACCCCAGTATAGTGCCAGATACAAATAGTGACCCCAGTAGTGCAGTGCCAGATACACATACACCCCCAATAGTGCCAGATACACATACGCCTCCAGTAGTGCAGTGCCAGATACACAGATGCCCTCAGTAGTGCAGTGCCAGATACCCAGATGCCCCCAGTAATGCAGTGCCAGATACACATACGACCCCAGTAGTGCAGTGTCAAATACACACATGCCTCCAGAAGTGCAGTGCAAGATACACAGATGTCCCCAGCAGTGCAGTGCCAGATACCCACATGCCCCCAGTAGTGCAGTGCCAGATACCCAGATGCTCCCAGTAGTGCAGTGCCAGATACCCAGATGCCCCCAGTAGTGCAGTGTCAGGTACACATACACCCCCAGCAGTGCCAGATACACAGTTACTGCCCACACAGTGCCGGATACACAGGCACTGCCCACACAGTGCCAAATGCCCCCACAGTGCGGCTCATCGCCGCCGCCTGGGCACTGCTGCTGGTCCTGGGGCTAAACATATACACTGCTCAAAAAAATAAAGGGAACACTTAAACAACACAATGTAACTCCAAGTCAATCACACTTCTGTGAAATCAAACTGTCCACTTAGGAAGCAACACTGATTGGCAATCAATTTCACATGCTGTTGTGCAAATGGAATAGGCAACAGGTGGAAATTATAGGCAATTAGCAAGACACCCCCAATAAATGAGTTGTTCTGCAGGTGGTGACCACATACCAATTCTCAGCTCCTTTGCTTTCTGGCTGATGTTTTGGTCACTTTTGAAAGCTGGCGGTGCTTTCGCTCTAGTGGTAGCATGTACAACCCACACAAGTGGCTCAGGTAGTGCAGCTCATCCAGGATGGCACATCAATGCGAGCTGTGGCAAGAAGGTTTGCTGTGTCTGTCAGCGTAGTGTCCAGAGCATGGAGGCGCTACCAGGAAACAGGCCAGTACATCATGAGACGTGGAGGAGGCCGTAGGAGGGCAACAACCCAGCAGCAGGACCGCTACCTCCGCCTTTGTGCAAAGAGGAACAGGAGGAGCACTGCCAGAGCCCTGCATAATGACCTCCAGCAAGCCACAAATGTGCATGTCTACTCAAACGATCAGAAACAGACTCCATGAGGGTGGTATGAGGGTCCGACGTCCACAGGTGGGGGTTGTGCTTACAGCCCAACACCGTGCAGGACGTTTGGCATTTGCCAGAGAACACCAAGATTGGCAAATTCGCCACTGGTGCCCTGTGGTCTTCACAGATGAAAGCATGTTTTCACTGAGCACATGTGACAGACGTGACAGAGTCTGGAGACGCCAAGGAGAACGTTCTGCTGCCTGCAACATCCTCCAGCATGACCGGTTTGGCAGTGGGTCAGTAATGGTGTGGGGTGGCATTTCTTTGGGGGGCCGCACAGCCCTCCATGTGCTCGCCAAAGGTAGCCTGACTGCCATTAGGTACTGAGATGAGTTCCTCAGACCCCTTGTGAGACCATATGCTGGTGCGGTTGGCCCTGGGTTCCTCCTAATGCAAGACAATGCTAGACCTCATGTGGCTGGAGTGTGTCAGCAGTTCCTGCAAGACGAAGGCATTGATGCTATGGACTGGCCCGCCCGTTCCCCAGACCTGAATCCAATTGAGCACATTTGGGACATCATGTCTCGCTCCATCCACCAACGCCACGTTGCACCACAGACTGTCCAGGAGTTGGTGGATGCTTTAGTCCAGGTCTGGGAGGAGATCCCTCAGGAGACCATCTGCCACCTCATCAGGAGCATGCCCAGGCATTGTAGGAAGGTCATACAGGCACGTGGAGGCCACACACACTACTGAGCCTAATTTTGACTTGTTTTAAGGGCATTACATCAAAGTTGGATCAGCCTGTAGTGTGTTTTTCCACTTGAATTTTGAATGTGACTCCAAATCCAGACCTCCATGGGTTAATAAATTTGATTTGCATTGATAATTTTTGTGTGATTTTGTTGTCAGCACATTCAACTATGTAAAGAACAAAGTATTTAATAAGAATATTTAATTCATCCAGATCTAGGATGTGTTATTTTAGTGTTCCCTTTATTTTTTTGAGCAGTGTATATATATTAGCTATTAGATAAGTTTCCGCATGGAAAAAAAAAGCTTTTATCACTAAATATACCCGATGGTCATTATCGGGCTATACAGTTCTAGCCAGTTTTTCCGTGCAAAAAATTACCCTTTTTTGTGCAGAAACACATAGGTGTGAGGCTTTTCATAGACCCTATGTGTTTTTGTGGCACTGAGCGGGGAAAAGGGGCTTCTTAAATTTGGTTTCGCCTGCCTGTTAAGTACCAGCATCGGGGCTAATAGGATAGCCACGGACGAGTCGCGGCTAATTTGGTTACCGCCCTATGTGTATCAAAAGAAATGTAGAATGAACACTGTTTTCTTGAAGTGAAAAATCTGCTGTCTGGTAGAATAATATGGACATGGACATCTGAGAGTGAAAGTACAGCTAGTACCATTTTATGACTTGAAAGATGAAAGATAAACTGAAATGGAAAAAAACGTTGATGCCAAGTTAACCTCACAATTAATCTGTGCTAAATCTAGAACAATAACAAGAAACATTTATCTTATGTCCGAAACGGTCTCATGGTTTTGAGGTGAACCACATAGCACAAAGCATAGTTGTTTTTCTCTTTCTCTTTCATTAAAGGGCGTTAATTGAGGCACTTGCACAATCTCCCACCACATCTTCTTGTGTGAGGCACATAATATTATTTGTCTTCTGGCAGCATTAGAGCAATTCTTGCAAATTCTGTGTAGACAAAAAAAAGAATGCTGCTTTTGAGACAGAAATCACTATGTCCCATGTTATTTTGGCCATACAACAATCACCAGCATTTAAAAAAAAAAAAATATATATATATATATATATGTGTGTGTGTGTGTGTGTGTGTGTGTGTGTGTGTGTGTGTGTGTGTGTGTGTGTGTGTGCTTGTACATCTAGCCTCAATACACCAGTCAGCGGGAGATGCCTGGCACTAGTGAACTGCCAGGTCCCGTGCAACTCTGCTAATGTTGGGTGTCCTTTTTGCCTAGAATGCTTCTCAGTTGCAGCACAATGCAGATAGGACACACAAAGAAACTGTGCTGATTAATTTGATATGACACTTGCATATTGTCTGTATACGGAGCAAGACGGAACTTTTTTGGGGAAAAAGCTGCGGCTGCTACATCGTAGCACTTCATACCTTAACTGCATTGCATGTGACCGCCAGGACCAGGGAGAAGATGCTGGAGCTGCTGCAGCCACCAGGTGAAGATACGACACCTCTAGACCAGCAGGGACAGTTTGTCGACAGTACATCACTTCAGCAGCTATAACTACTTTGTCTGGATAATACCTCTTTCACACCGCACAAATAACCCGGTATCGACTCTGCTCCACCTCCGCCACCTGCTCCGCCCCCGTTGCTATGGCAACCAGCCCGGCATATTCCCGGGTCGAGGAAGCCTGCAGCAGCGGCCAATGCCGGATCCCACCCGGGAAGGACCCGTTTCCAATTCCCTGGTGGGATCATGCATTGGCAGTGTGAAATGGCTATAACTAATACAAGGGTCCCTTACAGCAAAAAATCCAGGGCACCAATCAGAGAGTAGTGCATATGCTTGAATGCCCCCCCCCCCCCCACACACACACACACACACGCACGCACACACACGACCCGCGAGTGGGACAGTCACAAAAATACAGGACTGTCCCATGAAAATCGGGACAGTTGGGAGGTATGCTGTTGCGTCTTTGCCTGCATGCTAATTGTCATATGCCACGCTGTGCACCTGTTTGCACCTTATGTGATCCTATGGTATCATGGGAGCAATTGCATGCATGCGCCCGCCGGTGGCCACTTTTCTCACGGCCTGCATGCTGTGGCAGTGGCAAAGACGGAACAGGACACATCTGTATTTGTTGTGAGGTTACAGATTTTCTGATCACTCAAGTAAACAGTTCAGTAAATTATCTAATGCCCTTTATTGTAATTATACAAACACAGGGCCTAATTCAGTAAGGATTGCCTTTTACGCTAGCATGCCACCCATCTCGGGGCAAACCCACTCAGCATGCTGACCGCTGCCTCCCCCCCTTCAACAAGCAAAAATTACAAATGCATCGCAATATTCCCGACCGCGGTGGCTGCATGTGACGCCACGCAGCCGTCGCGATCACACCCACAACACCCCCTCTTCGCACCGCAGTACTCCCACAACGCTCCATCTCCGCCCTGGAAATAGAGCGTTGACCCCCCCACCGCCTTTGCCTGATTGACAGGCAGAGGCGATCGCATTTTCTGCAACCTGCCGATGAAGTGCAGGCGCATGCGCAGGACGGGTGCTGCGCATGCGCCTGTGGGGCGTTTGTAACAATTCCGGTTGGACCACGATTTGCGATCCAACCTGAATAAGCCCCACGGTACAAAATACCTTCAGCAGTTACATGTCAGGATTACAGATGCCTGCGGCCTCCTGCTGTTACATGCTGACAATATTTCTGTGTCTTCTGGCCTGGGATACCAGCTCACACAGCGCCCTTCGCCAGAAAATCTCCCCACTGATGGCACCGCCATGCCTAGTCAGCGACTGCACTTCAGAAGTCCAACTACTTCTCTCTAGACCTTATCTTCAGGTATTCACCCACCAGTAAGTCTCACCACTCTTATACCCAACTGTGTCTATTCACAATACAAACAGGTCAGTCAGGGTGTCACAGGGTCTGATGAGGAGTGGAGACAAGATGTCTGGGTTCTGCTACACAATGGGGTGTATGTGATCAGATTACCTACAGCTCCAGGTAATGCTTCGGTGCTAAGGGCTGCTGGGAGCTGAAGTTTGTTTAGTGCGTCTAGTTCCCTGTAATGCGGCGCGTTGGGACATCGGCGCTAAAAATAGTGACTGGCTGGCAGAACTGACTTACGCGCTGTACACCCACTTCACTGCACAGCACTGTCTTCTTTTACATTGATTCAGCTTCCAGACATTACCCTCCGCGATATCACTCACTCTATCCATTACATTAGCCATCTCGGGGCTTCCAGGCCAACAGCCCAGGTGCTTTGTTGCGGAGTCAGGGACTCTGGTGATCTGGGGTCGACTGTTGCGGGGAGGCACTTGTGCGGCGCAGGGAGGGCTATGAAAGCCTTCCGCTGCGCCGCTTTCATATACATTTATCCCGGTGGCCACAGCAGCTTTTGTTCCACCTGCGCCACGGCAAGGGAGTGGGGATTGTTGATGCTGGAGGGGGCAGGCAGACTGGCAGCAGGACATAGGACACTGCAGTAAAAGGATTTTTTTTCCCCATCTACAGCGTAGAGACTTGCTGCAGATGCAGTGGCATACCCTCCAGCTGCACCTTTTTGGCAGGTACAGTACCTTTTTTTTATGGTCTGTACCGATTTTTGGCTCTCCAAACTTTCATTGAAAGTATAGGAAAATGGGCATGGCCACGCCCCCTTTTCGAATTTGTAGCGATTTTTATGTGTAAATTGTTGGAGGGTATGTTGCTGCAGATGCAGTGGGCCTATTTTGGTGTGTGGACCTGGAGCTGCAGCTCCATCAGCCCAATTGTTGATCCTGCTCTGGGAACATACAGCAGCCAAAGGGCATAGCCTCCCATTGGATGTAACCTGTGTGGGAGGGCATTTCTTGCCCAATCAGCTGTGGACTGGGTGTGATAGACTTGCCCATAACCCAATGAGAGCTCCTAGCCACGCCCAGCGTTATACACACAGTCACTCTGGGCTATTATATAGGAGATTACAATTGACTGTTTTAACTATATTAAATAACACTCTGGCCTAGAATTATTCCTATTAACAATTACACACTGAACACCATATAACCAAATACAGTAAACTACATATTCCAAGGATAACAGATACAATATATAACACACCTCTAACTGTATAAACTTTATATTAACTTTAACTTTATTAACTTTATATTAACTTTATCTAACTTTATATTAAAGACTGCTATGGGGACCAGGGATAAAAAGTAGTTACTCATCCTTGTGCAAAACAAGGTACAGCATGGATGAGCAATAAGGGACCTCTTGTTTTGTTACACATACAGTATACACACACACACACACAATATATACTTTGAGTATCTTTCACAGCCCTGCCATTTCCATCTCATGATCAGACTTTCTCACCCTGTGTGTTACTGTACTAAGACCCTCATCCACTCACTGGTCAGCTCCAGACTGGACTGCTGTAACCTCCCCTTATCTGGCCCCCTTGACTATTATTATTATTATTACTATATTTATAAGGCGCCACAAGTGTTTTGCAGCACCGTACAAAGGACAGGGAGACAAAACTTAGTATTACAGTAAATAAATAACAAAATAGAGTACAGGTAAGAAAGAGCACCACAATTCTCAAAACATAATACAGCTTAGATGTAAGTAGCGAGGGAGTAGTCACCGTACTACTTGGGGCTGGTGGCCATAGATAGAGATGAGCCTTTACCAGCAGGAGAAAAAGCAGGTAAAGATGGTCGCTGAGTAGGAGAGACCTGTGAGTGAAATGTGTTGAGAAGAGGGCTTTGACAACAAGAGGAAAGAGGCCCCTGCTCTGAAGAGCTAACAATCTAGTGGCTACCACCTATCTCCACTCCAATATGTTCTCAAAGCTGTTGCCCGGCTCATCTTCCTCTCCAAACATATTATGTCTGCCTTCCCTCTCCTACAAGCCCTACACTGGCTCCCCTTCCCCTTCAGATCTCAATTTAAGCTTCTCACACTTGCTTACAAAGCCCTCACCCATTCCTCTCCCATCTACATCTCTGACCTGATCTTCCTTTACACTCCCACCCGTCCTCTTCGCTCCACAAATGAGTGCCGCCTCTCCTGCCTACTGATTTGGTGGGTTTTCTTAATGTGTTTTTTTTCTCTATTTCTCCCACTCTCTTACAATGTCAGACAGGCTTTAGTTAAGTTTTTCATTAAATACATTTCCTGTGTCTAGGACTCTAGAGGAAACCAAATATTTGTTATGCAGATTTTCTCTACTTCAGATTCTCCTGACCTGAAGCAAAGACATTCTAACAGTGAAAAAAGCAGCAATAGAAACCTTCATTAATTAATTATAATTTCCAGCCAGAGCTTCTTAACATTGCGTTATTCTTTTATCTACAGTAGGTGAGCCTTTTTGTCACCGTGACTAAGCTCTTGTTTTACTTGAATTTTGATTTTAGGCTTTTTCTATTAGCTTCATAGGTTTATTTGTACTTTATATTTTCCATGTTAAATAAAATCTGCTCTGGGAAAGTCTCGATTTAAATGGGAAAAATAAAAATCGATTTTTGTAGTTTATAAAATTTGTTTTCTAATTTGTATCTAGCAAAATTTCAAAACATTTACTTTAATTTAGATTAGGTGAGCGCTGCATAGGCATGAAACCATTAAAGAGTTTAGAATTTTTGTGATTGGTTAGTTAGGTTATTTGTTGTTAGGCAGATCAATCTAGTTTATGGGTTTGTAGTTGGCTAGGGATTAGCCTATCAGTCAGTATATGGGATTCTTGTGTTAGGGCATAGAAGGTCAAATTTGAATATCATTAACCCTCTTGTCAGCAGTCATGTGTGGCATAAGTGGTCGTTGTGGAGCACTTACCCTTTTGAAGGACATCGGGTGTGTTCTGCCCTTGCCAGGGGACAATGGGCACTTTTCTGCGGGAGCGTGCGTACTGTGCTATAGTAAAGGGTGGTGAGACCTTCTCAGCACAGGTTATGCTTATATATAGATTGGGTGTTTCAGTTGTCAACATTTTCCAGTTGGGGCGTTTCAGTTGCTGCCATTTTTTAAGATCTACTTGACTAGAGCTGGTTAATGTATAGCGCCTTCCTTGCCACCCCTTTACAAATAGGGTGATTCCAATTAATAAATTGAATGACCTTTTAATCCAATGCAGTAGTGTCCGTGTCGTTATTCTTAGTTGATAAGCTAGCTTGAGGTGTGGTGTGTCAAGGTACAATCGCAATAAATTAATAGACGCAGATATGGGCAGATGTGAGATTGAGATTTGGGTGGCGAGTGTTCAAACTGAAATCTAAATTGCAGTGTAAAAATAAAGCAACCAGTATGTACTATTCACAGAAACAATATAACCCACCCAAATCTAACTCTCTCTGCACTATACCTGGGTTTAGTGAATGTAAGCTTTATTGTTTTAGAGAAAGAAGGGTAACAGTGGCTTTCTTGATGTAACCTCCTTGCCAATACAGAGGTTTAGGCTGATTTTAACTATACTGGGGTCAACCACAACACCTGTTCTGGTGGGCTTTTTTGTTTGTCATTGGCAGGGGAGTTTGGATATTGTAACTTGAGTTTGCCTAGTCATGAGCGTGATTCCTTATGCCAGGCATGTTTTTGTGCATTTTCCCCAAAAAAGACATATTATTCACATCACTATGCAAATAAGATGCAACAGCAGACTACAGTATATTGTGTGTGCGACTGTCGCTGTATCTGCATACGAAATGCTATGCTACAGTGTTTTCTCTAACGTCCTAGTGGATGCTGGGGACTCTGTAAGGACCATGGGGAATAGATGGGCTCCGCAGGAGACAGGGCACTTTAAGAAAGAATTTGGATACTGGTGTGCTCTGGCTCCTCCGTCTATGTCCCTCCTCCAGACCTCAATTTGAATCTGTGCCCGGACGAGCTGGGTGCTACTTGGTGAGCTCTCCTGAGCTTGCTAAAAAGAAAGTATTTTGTTAGGTTTTTTTTTTATTTTCAGAGAGATCTGCTGGCAACAGACTCTCTGCTACGTGGGACTGAGGGGAGAGAAGCAGCCCTACTCACTGAAGATAGGTCCTGCTTCTTAGGCTACTGGACACCATTAGCTCCAGAAGGATCGTACACAGGATCGCACCCTTGGTAGTCCGATCCCGGAGCCGCGCCGCCGTCTCCCTCGCAGAGCCGGAAGACAGAAGCCGGTGACAGAAGCAAGAAGACTTCGAAATCGGTGGCAGAAGACTCCAGTCTTCATATGAGGTAGCGCACAGCACTGCAGCTGTGCGCCATTGCTCCCACACTAAACCCACATACTCCGGTCACTGTAGGGTGCAGGGCGCAGGGGGGGGGGGGGGGGCGCCCTGGGCAGCAATTAGAGACCTCTTGGCAAAAGTGGGCATATATACAGTTGGGCACTGTATATATGCATGGGCCCCCGCCATATTTTTACACAGAAACGCGGGACAGAAGCCCACCGCTGAGGGGGCGGGGCTTCTTCCTCAGCACTCACCAGCGCCATTTTCTCTCCACAGCTCCGCTGAGAGGAAGCTCCCCAGGCTCTCCCCTGCAGAATCACGGTAGAAGAGGGTAAAAAGAGAGGGGGGGCACATAAATTTGGCGCAAAAACTTATATACAGCAGCTACTGGGTTTAACACTAAGTTACTGTGTGATTCCTGGGACATATAGCGCTGGGGTGTGTGCTGGCATACTCTCTCTCTCTCTGTCTCTCCAAAAGGCCTTGTGGGGGAACTGTCTTCAAATAGAGCATCCCCTGTGTGTGTGGTGTGTCGGTACGCTTGTGTTGGCATGTTTGACGAGGAAGGCTATGTGGAAACAGAGCGGGAACAAATTAATGTGGGGTCGCCGCCGACACCCGATTGGATGGATATGTGGAAGGTTTTAAATGATAATGTTACTTCCTTGCATAAAAGGTTGGATAAAGCTGAAGCCTTGGGACAGCCGGGGTCTCAGCCCATGCCTGACCCTATGTCGCAGAGGCCGTCAGGGTCTCAGAAGCGCCCACTATCCCAAATTGTTGACACAGATATCGACACGGATTCTGACTCCAGTGTCGATGGCGATGATGCAAAGTTACAGCCTAAAATAGCTAAAGCCATCCGTTACATGATTATAGCAATGAAAGATGTGTTGCACATCACAGAGGAAACCCCAGTCCCTGACAAGAGGGTTTATATGTATGGGGAAAAAAGGCAAGAGGTGACCTTTCCCCCTTCTCATGAGTTAAATGAGTTTTATGTGAAAAGGCTTGGGAATCTCCAGATAGAAAACTGCAGATTTCCAAACGGATGCTTATGGCGTATCCTTTCCCGCCAACGGACAGGTTACGCTGGGAATCCTCCCCTAGGGTAGACAAAGCTTTAACACGCTTATCCAAGAGGGTAGCCCTGCCGTTACAGGATACGGCCACCCTAAAAGATGCTGCGGATAGAAAGCAGGAGGGTATCCTGAAGTCCATTTATACACATTCAGGTACCTTACTAAGGCCGGCGATTGCGTCGGCCTGGATGTGTAGTGCTGTAGCAGCATGGACAGATACCTTATCTGAGGAATTTGATACCTTGGACAAGGATACTATATTACTGACCCTGGGGCATATAAAAGACGCTGTCCTATATATGAGAGATGCTCAAAGAGACATTAGCCTACTGGGCTCTAGAATAAATGCAATGTCGATTTCTGCCAGAAGGGTCCTGTGGACTCGGCAATGGACAGGAGATGCCGACTCAAAAAGGCACATGGAGGTTTTACCTTACAAGGGTGAGGAGTTGTTTGGGGAGGGTCTCTCGGACCTGGTCTCCACAGCTACGGCTGGAAAGTCAAATTTTTTGCCATATGTTCCCTCACAACCTAAGAAAGCACCGTATTACCAAATGCAGTCCTTTCGATCACAAAAAGGCAAGAAAGTCCGAGGTGCGTCCTTTCTTGCCAGAGGCAGGGGTAGAGGAAAGAAGCTGCACAATACAGCTAGTTCCCAGGAACAGAAGTCCTCCCCAGCTTCCACTAAATCCACCGCATGACGCTGGGGCTCCACAGGCGGAGCTAGGCCCGGTGGGGGCGCGTCTCCGAAATTTCAGCCACAAGTGGGTTCACTCCCAGGTGGATCCCTGGGCTATAGAGATTGTGTCTCAGGGATACAAGCTGGAATTCGAAGCGATGCCCCCTCACCGTTACCTCAAATCGGCCTTGCCAGCTTCCCCCTTAGAGAGGGAAATAGTGTTAGCTGCAATTCACAAATTGTATCTTCAGCAGGTGGTGGTAAAGGTTCCCCTCCTTCAACAGGGAAGGGGTTACTATTCGACCATGTTTGTGGTACCGAAACCGGACGGTTCGGTCAGACCCATATTAAATTTAAAATCCCTAAACATATACCTGAAAAGGTTCAAGTTCAAGATGGAATCGCTCAGAGCGGTCATCGCAAGCCTGGAAGGGGGGGATTTTATGATGTCTCTGGACATAAAGGATGCTTACCTTCATGTCCCCATTTATCCACCTCATCAGAAGTACCTCAGATTTGTGGTACAGGATTGTCATTACCAATTCCAGACGTTGCCGTTTGGTCTCTCCACGGCACCGAGAATATTTACCAAGGTAATGGCGGAAATGATGGTGCTCCTGCGACGGCAAGGAGTCACAATTATCCCATACTTGGACGATCTCCTCATAAAGGCGAGGTCCAGAGAGCAGTTGCTGATCAGCGTGGCACGCTCTCGGGAAGTGTTACAACAGCACGGCTGGATTCTAAATATTCCAAAGTCGCAGTTGATTCCTACGATTCGTCTGCCCTTCCTGGGCATGATTCTGGACACAGGCCAGAAGAGGGTTTATCTCCCGATGGAGAAGGCTCAGGAGCTCATGACACTGGTCAGAGACCTATTAAAACCAAAACAGGTGTCGGTTCATCACTGCACGCGAGTCCTGGGAAAGATGGCGGCATCCTACGAGGCCATTCCCTTCGGCAGGTTCCATGCGAGGACCTTTCAATGGGATCTGTTGGACAAGTGGTCCGGATCACATTTTCCAAAAATGCATCGGCTGATCACCCTATCCCCCAGGGCCAGGGTGTCTCTCCTGTGGTGGCTACAGAGTGCTCACCTTCTCGAGGGCCGCAGATTCGGCATTCAGGACTGGGTCCTGGTGACCACGGACGCAAGCCTCCGATGGTGGGGAGCAGTCACACAGGGAAGAAATTTCCAAGGTCTGTGGTCAAGTCAGGAGATTTGCCTTCACATCAACATCCTGGAACTAAGGGCATTATACAACGCCCTACGTCAAGCGGAGACCCTGCTTCGCGACCGATCGGTGCTGATTCAGTCAGATAACATCACCGCAGTGGCTCATGTAAACTGCCAAGGCAGCACAAGGAGCAGGGTGGCGATGGCGGAAGCCACCAGAATTCTTCGCTGGGCGGAGAATCACGTAAGTGCACTGTCAGCAGTGTTCATTCCGGGAGTGGACAACTGGGAAACAGACTTCCTCAGCAGGCACGACCTCCACCCGGGAGAGTGGGGACTTCATCAAGAAGTCTTCACGCAGATTGCAAGTCGGTGGGAACTGCCACAAGTAGACATGATGGCATCCCGCCTCAACAAAAAGCTACAGAGGTATTGCGCCAGGTCAAGAGACCCTCAGGCGATAGCTGTAGACGCACTAGTGACACCGTGGGTGTTCCATTCGGTCTATGTATTTCCTCCTTTTCCTCTCATACACAAGGTGCTGAGAATCATAAGAAGAAGAGGAGTGAGAACAATACTCATTGTTCCGGATTGGCCAAGAAGGACTTGGAATCCAGAGCTGCAAGAAATGCTCACAGAGGACCCATGGCCTCTGCCTCTAAGACAGGACTTGTTGCAACAGGGGCCCTGTCTGTACCAAGACTTACCGCGGCTGCTTTTGACGGCATGGCGGTTGAATGCCGGATCCTAGCAGAAAAAGGCATTCCGGATGAGGTTATTCCTACGCTGATAAAGGCTAGGAGGGACGTGACGGCTAAACATTATCACCGTATATGGCGAAAATATGTTGCTTGGTGTGAGTCCAGGAATGCCCCTGCGGAGGAATTCCAGCTGGGCCGTTTCCTTCACTTCCTACAGTCGGGAGTGACTTTGGGCCTAAAATTGGGTTCCATTAAGGTCCAGATTTCGGCCCTATCCATTTTCTTTCAAAAAGAACTGGCTTCTCTTCCTGAAGTTCAAACGTTTGTAAAGGGAGTGCTGCATATTCAGCCCCCTTTTGTGCCTCCAGTGGCACCTTGGGATCTTAACGTGGTGTTGAGTTTCCTGAAGTCACACTGGTTTGAGCCACTTAAAACCGTTGAGTTAAAATTTCTCACGTGGAAGGTGGTCATGCTATTAGCCTTGGCTTCAGCTAGGCGTGTGTCAGAATTAGCGGCTTTGTCACATAAAAGCCCCTATCTGGTTTTCCATATGGACAGGGCGGAATTGCGGACCCGTCCGCAATTTCTGCCAAAAGTGGTGTCATCTTTTCATATGAACCAACCTATTGTGGTGCCTGTGGCTACTCGTGACTTGGAGGATTCCGAGTTACTAGATGTTGTCAGGGCTTTGAAGGTTTATGTAGCCAGAACGGCTAGAGTCAGGAAAACTGAGTCGCTGTTTATCCTGTATGCACCCAACAAGCTGGGTGCTCCTGCTTCAAAGCAAACTATTGCTCGCTGGATCTGTAACACGATTCAGCAGGCTCATTCTGCGGGTGGATCGCCGCTGCCAAAATCAGTAAAAGACCATTCCACAAGGAAGGTGGGCTCTTCTTGGGCGGCTGCCCGAGGGGTCTCTGTATTACAGCTTTGCCGAGCAGCTACTTGGTCGGGTTCAAACACTTTTGCAAAGTTCTACAAGTTTGATACCCTGGCTGAGGAGGACCTTGTGTTTGCTCATTCGGTGCTGCAGAGTCATCCGCACTCTCCCGCCTGTTTGGGAGCTTTGGTATAATCCCCATGGTCCTTACGGAGTCCCCAGCATCCACTAGGACGTTAGAGAAAATAAGATTTTACTTACCGGTAAATCTATTTCTCGTAGTCCGTAGTGGATGCTGGGTGCCCGTCCCAAGTGCGGACTTCTTCTGCAATGCTTGTATATAGTTATTGCTTACATAAGGGTTATGTTATAGTTGCATCAGGGTTGATCTGATGCTCTATTGTTGTTCATACTGTTAACTGGGTAAGTTTATCACGAGTTATATGGTGTGATTGGTGTGGCTGGTATGAGTCTTGCCCTGGATTCCAAAATCCTTTCCTTGTACTGTCAGCTCTTCCGGACACAGTTTCTTTAACTGAGGTCTGGAGGAGGGACATAGAGGGAGGAGCCAGAGCACACCAGAATCCAAATTCTTTCTTAAAGTGCCCTGTCTCCTGCGGAGCCCGTCTATTCCCCATGGTCCTTACGGATTCCCCAGCATCCACTACGGACTACGAGAAATAGATTTACCGGTAAGTAAAATCTTATTTTTTCTTTTGCTTGAGGGATGCAAATAAGACACATTTTTAGCAAAAAAAAAAGAGGCCCGCCGTTAGCAGAGCTACCCCAGACCTGCCGGCTTACTCGCATCAGGCATCTCACAGTACATGGTGTATTGGGGCTAGACACATCGTATATCTTCTCCATTCTGGTGTTTGTTGTGAACTTCTTGACCATGGGCCTAATTCATATCTAAAAAAAAAGAAAAAGAACAGCGCTGGCACTTTTACACTAAAATGTTTTAATTAATTTCATATCACATATTAAAATACATCCTTCATATCCATATCATATAAAAACAATTATAATGTATATTAATTAAGCTATATATCCCACCGGACAATTCCGCTCTATATACCCAACCAGAGAAAACTGTTCCTTACTGATTTTGTATAATTATATACAGCTGAATTTAAAGCTAGATATTATTACTTTATGTCAGGCATGTCCAAACTGCGGCCCTCCAGCTGTTGAGAAACTACACATCCCAGCATGCCATGACACAGCTTTAGCATTCTCTGACAGCAAAACTGTGTCAGGGCATGCTGGGATATGTAGTTTCACAACAGCTGGAGGGCCACAGTTTGGACATGCCTGCTTTATGTGCTTTTGACAATAAATCATGACCGCATAGATGTTATCAATCGATAAGAATGTCCAGCTGATAAGTATAGTTCCTCAGTTATTATAATGAACAATTATCCGGTCCGTTAATTACGCAGATTGCAGTTCTTTTCACAAATGCATACAGCTAATAGATTATACCTTCCAGGTAAATTTCCTCACACCATTAAATTTTCAACCAGTGTGAGTTATAATTATTATGTTTTGTGATTAGAGTTTCTTATGGAGCTGTGCACAGATATATAGCTTTGCACATATCACATAGATACCTCTCCCGGCTGTCGCTTCCATAAACAGCCTTATCCGGAGTCCACTGCCTGGTGGATAGCAGGTATAATTTCAGATGTTATCCGTAAAAGTTATCAGATGTTATCCGTAGGTATAAGTGTCTCTGGCCGGCCAGTAATATATGAAGGTGTCTCACCAAAAGCTCTTTAGCAGTGCATCCGACATCTTCTTTTTTTCTTTTTTTTTGTATATTCTCCATTTTTAGGTTACGAACCAAACCTTGAACATAGCTGCAGGCACTTTTCACAGTAACCATAGCGCCAGACTATCTCTATTTACTAATTCATATCTGATTGCAGCAGCAAATTTGTTAACTAATGGGCAAAACCATGTGCAATGCAGGGGAGACATTTGATATGCCGGCTGTCGGGATCCCAGCGCTCACCATACCGATGCTGGAATACCGACGGCCGGCATACCGACAACTATTCTCCCTCTTGGGGTGTCCACAACACCCCTGGAGGGAGAATAAATAGCGTGGCACGCTCCACCGTGCCCGCAGCGTGGCGAGCACAGCGAGCCCACAAGGGGCACTTTTGTTACGCTCACCCCGCTGCCTGCATGCCGGCGCTTGGGATCCCGGTGCCCAACATACTGGGACCCCATGTGCAGCACTGGCGGAGTTAGCAGGGGGCGATTAGGGCAAACGCCCTCCCTAACATACAGCTCCCTACCACATGCGGCTGTGCGCACAGTGTGCTGGAGATCTGCATTAGTCCCTCCCCCAGTAGAATGAGTCACTGCTGGGTGAGATGGGACTGAGCCAGCAGCACTTGCGCAGAGAAAAGAGAGAGCTCGCCCCCTCCTGAGTCTCGGCCAATCAGAACTGGCCTCCCTCTCCTGCTCCTCTCTCAGTCACTTCCACGTAGTTTTGCTATTTTCTTGCTGTGTACTATAAGCCTGCCAGCCCGCTACTGGCCCTCATTCCGAGTTGTTTGCTCGCAAGCTGCTTTTAGCAGCTTTGCACACGCTAAGCCGCCGCCTACTGGGAGTGAATATTAGCTTATCAAAATTGCGAACGAAAGATTCGCAATATTGCGAGAAGACTTCTCTGTGCAGTTTCTGAGTAGCTCGAGACTTACTCTTCCAGTGCGATCAGTTCAGTGCTTGTCGTTCCTGGTTTGACATCACAAACACACCCAGCGTTCGCTTAGACACTTCTCCGTTTCTCCAGCCACTCCCGCGTTTTTCCCAGAAACGGTAGCGTTTTTTCGCACACTCCCATAAAACGCCCAGTTTCCGCCCAGAAACATCCACTTCCTGTCAATCACATTACGATCACCAGAACGAAAAAAAACCTCGTAATGCCGTGAGTAAAATTCCTAACTGCATAGCAAATTTACTTGGCGCAGTCGCACTGCGGACATTGCGCATTAGCGACTAATCGCTCCGTTGCGAGAAAAAAATAACGAGCGAACAACTCGGAATGACCCCCACAATGCACTACTGGGAGTGGGACATAATGGAACCTCAGCTGCAGGAGGAGCCCCATCCTCACCTTCCTTCTCCTCTTCAGCAGTAATGTAAGTCTCCTCCTTGTCTGCAGCTGCTTAGCTGAGGTTAGTATCCTGATCTGTATGTGTGCATTGTGCAGCCAGGGCCGAAACTAGGATTTTCAGCACCCGGGGCAAGGCAGTAGTTGATAAAAATACATAAAATTTATAAAAATTATAATAAAATAAATAACTAAAAATACAGACTATGCCACACGGTAGTGGACCCTTAATCACTTTACACTGCACAATAGTATCCCACATTAACATATCTATCTAGCTATCTATCTATCTATCTAGTCCATCATACGAAGTGCGGCACTCACGGGTTTTAATGTAAGTAGAATGCAGCAGGTTTCCTGGCTTGTCAACGTTTCATTTATTCATATAAATGTCATTGTGTCCTGACTAAATTTATGTGAGTAAATTAAATGTTGACAAACCAGGAAAACCTGCTGTATTCTGCTTGCATTAGAACCTGTGAGTGCCGCACCTTGTATGATGGACTCTATGCACTATACTTGATGGCAACCGGGCACACTTCAAGTTTAACAACAGTGAGAGCCGGCTCTCCATGCACATTATATATGGAGGTTCTCAATGATAGAAAACATGCACCGCAGAGTTGTTTAGAAATGAATATTTTACTTCACGATAATTCCGAAGTTTTAGGATTGCACACCCAGTCTTCAGGAAGCATACATTTGTGCAATCCCAGAAACATCGTAATTAGCATGAAGTAAAATATTCCTTTCTAAACAGATCTGCAGTGCAGTGCATGTTTTCTATCATTAAGAACCTCCAGAGTATGTTCACAGCTGCACTGACACTCAAGAGGTTAACTGCTAAGAGGAGAGTGCTGGACTTATTTGAAGATATATATATATATATATATGTAGAAAGAATAGAGGCGGCACTCACGCAGACTTTTGCAGGTGTAGAAAGGTCAGTTTAATGTACATTAAACTGACCTTTCTACACCTGCAAAAGTCTGCGTGAGTGCCGCCTCTATTCTTTCTACATGTGTATGAGGTAACACCTTTGGGAGGGCACCGCAGCTTCATTACTTTTACAGAGGAGTGCCGGGACTTTCTGTATGTATGTGTATATATATATATATATATATATCCGACCAAAATGCCCGGCTCTCCCAGTAATGCATCCGGGTACCTCCATAAACGTGAACACATACTCTCCTGGGATGCGGCACTCCTGGCGGCTTCAAATAAGAAGCTTCAAACAGGCATGCCTGTTTGAAGTTTCTTATTTGAAATCGCCAGGAGTACCGCATCCCAGGAGAGTATGTGTGTATATATATATATATATATATATATATATATAAAACGGAGAAACAATGGCGGCACTCTGGAGACTCGGTTAAAGATGTGAAGAAATAGTGCTGTTTATTCAACGTTTCGGGGTGCAAGCCCCCGTCTTCAGGATACACTAACCGTTAGTGTATCCTGAAGATGGGGGCTTGCACCCCGAAACGTTGAATAAACAGCACTGTTTCTTTACATCTTTAACCGAGTCTCCAGAGTGCCGCCATTGTTTCTCCGTTCTATACATGCAAACCGCTGTGTTTGTTGAGGAGGGCACCGGAGCAGGAGCTTAGCTCATTTTGCCCATGGGGGAGTGCCAGACTTTTTTGACATATATATATATATATATATATATTTATAATCTCCACTCACCGCTGTAGATCAATCCTTAGCCTCAGTGCAGTGAGTGAGGCCAGTGTCTTGGGCTTGCAGCAGGTGCCGGAGGTCAGAGGGGCGGCAGGTGACGGTGCGCGCACAGCCGCGACTCCGTCCAACGGAAACAGCGGCCGCCAGGCAGTAAAGATGCGCGGTGGAGCTTGCAGGAGGCGCACTCGGTGGGCGGGCAGAGGGAGACTGGAGACGCAGCTGCGGTTGGTCCATGACGGCGCCATTCGCGGCTGCTGGTGACAATAGCGGGGGGTGAGGGAGCAGCTGTCAGGGAGCCAAGCAGAGTTCCCTGTGCCCCCTCAACTCCCGCGCCCGGGGCATGTGACCCCTTAGCCCCCCCCCCCCCCCCTAGTTACGGCTCTGGTGCAGCTTACACCAATGTCTGCACAAACCTCAGAGTCAGAGATTACAGCAGTCAGTGGAGGCGTATCATGCAGTGTGATAGCAGCAGTGTTCAGTGAAGAGATAGAGGTCTACGCAGATTGCTTGTAACATGAGACGTTGCTCCTCACAGACAGGTTACGGGCAGTGCAGTTCTCAATGTAAAAATGGCTATCTGCTATCAGAGGCGTCACTCACCTCTTGGACACCCGGTGCGGCGGCAAAAGAGGGGGCGGGGCTTCACGAGAAGGGGCGGGGCTTCACGGGCTGGCATCCGTTTTCACTGCTTGAATGACTGGAAAGGGGCGGTGCTTTCTGAGAAGGGGCGGAGCTTCGTGTCCCGACACCCGTTTTTTTTGTCACTTGGGGGGTTTAGGAGGTGTAGACTCACTCCCGGGGAGTGCTGTGCTTGCAGTGCTGGCTCCTACAGAGTGACAGGAGCCGAGTGCTGCACATAATGTAACAGTGCAGCACCCAGCTCCTGTCTCTAAGCAGGAGCTGGCATTTTGGTGTCACCCCTCGGCGGGTGACACCCGGGAGCGGGCCGCACCCCCCTTGTGACGCCACTGTCTGCTATCTGTATTGGGCCCTCTGACCTCCCTTAATGCTAAGGGCACTTTCTTTCAGAAGTAATAATATTTGTATATTTCTCCCACATCACTATGTTATAGCTTATATATCTAGACATTTACAGTGAGGTTGGGTTTCACTTGTGTGACAATATTTTTTTTTTCTAAAGAAGTTTTCCTCTTTGTCCTGGGACAAAGACACCATCCTGAGGTGTCACATTCACCCCTTGGTGGCAGTCTCCTGCAGTGCTGTCATGCACAGGGTGTGAAGGGTGTGAACCCACAAACCTGTTTTGTTCAGGAACAGACTGTCACCCTGACCCCCACTGCTGTATGGTGAGTGCAATTCATGAAGGAGCGGAGAGCTTTCTGCTTCTCCATGGAGTTCATGTTCGCCATGTTACCTCCTTTCAACCTCATTAACTATGTAACTATGATAAATTGCAGTGTAATAATAAAGCAGCCAGTATGTACTTTGCACAGAAACAAAATAACCCACCCAAATCTAAAGGCCAGTACTCACGGCCCGATGCTGTAGAGATGTGTGCTGAGCGAACCGCTCAGCACACATCGATTCCGCCGCTCAGCACAGCGCGATCTGTGCTGAGCGTGCGGGGGGGAGACGGGGGGCCGCTCACTTCACCCAGCGGGTGAAGTGAGCGACCCGCTAGATTGGCCTGCATGCAGGCCAATCTAGCAGCAGCGATAGCGATGTGCGGGGCCGCGCATCGCTATCGCTGAGGGGGCTACACACGGAGCGATGTTGCTGAAAATCTAAGCAATCTAGTCAGATTGCTTAGATTATCGCTCCGTGTGTACCCCCCTTTACTCTCTCTGCAAATGTTACATCTGCCCCCCCTGCAGTGCACATGGTTTTGCCCATTATCTAACAAATTTGCTGCTGCGATCAAATCTGAATTAGGCACCATATCCACATGGTTTTATATGTTAGGTTTGGTTGTTTAGATATTTGCACTAACAGGGAAATACAGGTTGAGTATCCCTTATCCAAAATTCAAAATCACACATTTTTGGTTCCACTACTGAGATAGGAAAAAACGGATAATTCGAGACAACAGTCTCAAATTTCACAAACCGGCGCTGATTAGTTATGTTTCATTAAAACCAGTGTCTCTTTAAAGCTGCTGAGTAAAACAGCTTGCTAAGCTGCACAACAAAAGCAATTAGAACAAAGAAAAATAACTCTGCGCTTAGAAACACTTTATGGATTTATATACGTGTGGTCTGTCATGTAGAATAAATAACTCAGTGAGACTTTGTATATTGATACTTTTTATCTAAGATTGCTAATATGTAACATTTATCACAACATACAAGTATTAGTAATTTAGTAGCTATTATACATAAAAGATCTAGTTAATAATAGTACATGAGTGATTAAAAGCTTGTAAATCAGCACTAAAAGTTACACTTTGTATAAAGGTATAATTGAATATTTATAGACACATCATAACAAGGTGTAAAACGTTACTCTCCTATTAGGTATTTATATGTAGTTGCACTGGCGCCCCAGTGTATTACTAGAATGAATGTCCCGCAACAGATTCACACTAATTACAGTCTCATGAAGACAGCATTTGCTTGAATATAATTACCCCCGTGTTAGTTCCTGACGGTTCCATTTAGCAATATTACAAGTGGTATACTTGCTGCTTAAAAGCGCTGTACAGAACAGCCCCGCTGGGAGATGAATGTTTCCCCACTCTCCCGTCGATGCTGCCCGCTGTTACACTCTACGGCTTGTTAATTGTGTAATGATATGCGGTCCTCACGGCGGAGGTCAGCCCAGACTCACCCGGCATACAGCAACAAGTCCCTGTGGTGGTTAATGCTGATGCTGTTTGGTGGGATCTTGTGCATTCACCCGTGATGTTACTCTGTGATCCGGACCTTTGTAGCAGAGGACGCAGGGTTCAGCCGAGAATAGCCGGGTGTAATTACAGCGGTGTGCGGAAGCTGTTCGAAGTGGTGGTGAATACCAGTTGGAGAGTAACTTCAAAAACTTCAAAAAAAGTGGGCGTCAACGCGTTTCGTCTCCTAGCAACCGGAGACTTCCTCAAGACGGATCCGTCCGATGGCTCACTCATTTACTATTAACTAGATCTTTTATGTATAATAGCTACTAAATTACTAATACTTTTATGTTGTGATAAATGTTACATATTAACAATCTTAGATAAAAAGTATCAATATACAAAGTCTCACTGAGTTATTTATTCTACATGACAGACCACACGTATATAAATCCATAAAGTGTTTCTAAGCGCAGAGTTATTTTTCTTTGTTCCACTACTGAGATGACACATATACATATATATTATATTATATTATATATCTATATAATATATCTATATATACACATAATATATATGTCATTATCTCAGTATACATGTGTAATAATAATAAAGTAGCTACTTAATGTTTACTTATATGTCCATATCTGGGGGTAGAGGACACCAGCAGCTGACCGGAGGGGTCTTTGCCGCCAGCGTGCAGTAAATATAAAGCAGCTGAGCCAGTTATCTGCCTCATCTTTACTTGCAGCATCTGCAGCCCCAGCACCGACCCCTCCTCCTCCCGGTCACCGCACTGTTCACCCCGCACAGTGTCTCACCCCATCCTGCCGGGCTGATTCACTCACTTTCTCCACCCGTCGGTAAGTGGCCATATGTGTCCGGGATGTCTCCGCTCTGAGCGCCGCGGGACCGTCTGGTGGTACCTGCATCTGTCTCCTGGTTAATGCTGCTCCTGTACTTCTTGCTGAGTCCTGGGATGGCAAGTAACCTGATGTTGCAGCATAATATATGGAGAAGGGGTTGCAGAGTATGCGGTATACTGTATGTCAGGAGCAGTATATGGGAGAGGGGGAACCCTGTATATAGGGGCACTATATGTAGGGTTATAGAGGTGCAGTGTATTTATAAGGGCAATATATGGTGGTGGGTACAGAATGTTGAAGAGGATGGAGGAGCATTCTATATAGGGGCAGTGTATGATGGGGGATGTAATTAGGATGTGTGGCCGGCGGTGGCACCACATAGGTGACTATATTGAAAACATCTGTATCTCTCTCTCCACTGTCTCTATCTGCCCCTATTTCTCCACTCTCGGCAATCCCTATATACCCCTTCCCACTCTCTCTTTCTTCCCCAGTCCCTATCTGCCTCCACCCCACTCTCCCCCCTTCCAGTACCTATCTGCCTTTACCCCCACTCTATCTCTCCCTTGCACCCTCTCTCCATATGCAGCAAGTGTGAAACAGTCAGATCTGTATTATTAATATTAGCAGCAGCAGGGTAGGAGGCTTTAACATTTCCCAGCTGTGAGTCATTTGGTCCATATAGTGGCCACCGGAGCACATACCTGAGGTGAGGAGAAGCTTTAGCCTTTTATTATATAGGATGGGTGTATGTACGTGTGTATGTGTGCATGTATGTGTGTGTGTGTGTGTGTGTGTGTGTGTGTATATATATATATATATATAGAGAGAGAGAGAGCGCGAACGTGTGTGTGTGTGTGTGTGTGTGTGTGTGTGTGTGTGTGTGTGTGTGTGTGTGTGTGTGTGTGTGTGTTTCCATCCGTTTTAGTCCAAAGGTTGCAGTAAGGCAGCTGGTTACAAACCGACACAGCAGCAGCACAAACAGGCTGCAGTATATAGCACATCTATGAAACATTGCAACACAGCAGTGCTGAAATGAAAAGCAGTTTAAGATGGAATTGTCCTTAGGCACTCCTTCCCACCCATATGTTTTATTTTGTTTTTATAACATCTGGTACATAGAAAACATGAACACTTTACAAACATATCATACACTTAAAAAGAGCCCCCCGCCCCCTCCAAACAATAAATATAATTCTAATAATGTCCTTCCTCTTCCCCATTTTATCGTCTGCATGGCAGTGCAATCCAATTATATTACTTTCCTCTCTTAAGACTTCCCATTCATACTTTTATGATTATTTACCTGTTACTTCTTCCACCCTTACATATGTTGGATATTAAAAAAGGCATGCACAGTTTAACAAACCAAGCATTTCAGCGAAAGGGACTGACACTTTTGTGGTTGAAGTGCTTGCTTTGTTTGTGCCCCCGCAAAGCAATTTTTTTGGAAGGACTATCTCAGATCACTAATGAGGAGGTTGATGATGAGGGTGTTATTTACATTATAATCTTGTACAATAAATGTCATGAATTTGCAGCAAATGACGTAACACGGAGGAGTTGCCTAGATTGCTGACGTTCCTACCTCTACTAACTTTGGCCTCACAAATGGAGCAGATGCCTTCAAAATTATTATCAGGATTTAGGTAAAAATAATCCTACACCCATGAGGTGGCTTTTATTTAATCTTATGCCCAGGCATCACAATGGCTTTTTATCATCACTGGTGGCTATGTTACACAAACAACACCATTATCTTCCCCAGTGTCAGATAGTAGAACACACATATTTCCCCTCATCCTGTTCCACTTCCACACAATGAATCCTCAATTTCTATTATGTCATCTTTATATGTACTGCTCCCCACATGTGCAGATGGTGCAGAAATGGTGGAAGGAGGTGAAAGAGGCTTCTCTATTAGGACAGTGTGAGAAATGTCTCACACACAGCTGACGTGGACACCCCTAAACGTTCCTCAAGAATGTGTGACGGTTCTGAAAGCACAGTTTGTTCTACTGCCTTAGTGGTTTTTATTTTTTGACACCTCTTCTAGACTCTGGGTGAAAAGTTCTTGCATCATCATGAGATGCAGAAGATGCCTCACTAACAGTTGGAGAACCACCACTTAAAGGCTAAAACCTGAGTTTTTCCATGACACTTTCATGTTTCTCTGCAGCTAGCTTTCTTTTTTATGTTTTTTTCTTTACCACTGTAAAATTACATTGCTTCTTTGATTTGACATTCCACGATTTAAGGCCCCTATGCCCTTGGACATCGGCCGTAGTAGATGACATTGACAGGCTTGTATCGTCATGACTGGTGGAAGCACCTGCAGCACTGGTATGTGCTTCCTGCTCTCCTCTCAATTTTTCGACCTCCATATCTATAAACAAACTTGAACCGAGTGGTGTAACGCACACCCCACAATTTGTTAAAAAAATATACCACCTATAGTGACACACAATATGTGTATGAGTCAGAATATACGGTATAGTATACTGCAGTTTAATTTCACCTACAGTGTCTCACGACAATACGTGTAGGAGTCAGAAATGGTAATCTAACACTGCAGTTTAATTTCACCTACAGTTTTACACAATGCCTGTATGAGATAGAAATAAAAACACCGTGGTTCACTTTCAC
The DNA here is from genome assembly GCF_028390025.1 of Pseudophryne corroboree. NCBI lineage: Eukaryota > Metazoa > Chordata > Amphibia > Anura > Myobatrachidae > Pseudophryne > Pseudophryne corroboree. The sequence goes on from NC_086444.1 coordinate 215,345,586, forward strand.
CTACAGTGTTACACAATACATGTACGAGTCAGAAATGGTAATCTAAAACTTGTTTAATTTCACCTACAGCGTAACAAATTCAATACGTGTACCATTATATACTGGGGGGACCTTATATAGAATCCAAAATCTGTGAGAATCTGACAGCGGGAGGATGACGTTTTGCCTCGATTTGGGTAAGGTGGGAAAACCCGAGCCAAACTCTGACCCCCACCTCGGATCACAATGTTCGGGGGTGGGTTACACACATACACACTGTCAGTAAGCTGCACTACAAAATGTACTGCAGGTGCAGAGAGACAATGAGAATATGCAGCGTAATGTGAGAGTGTGAAGGACTAACAATGTCTAGCTGGATAACAACAATTGTCTGGAGCACTGATAGATTTGCTTTGTGCTGCTTAGAGTAGCATCTGTGAGGCCATAAATATTTAAATGTCTAGCTAAACGCAAAGTGGCATCATTAATATATGTTGTACTCATTTTTATTATTGTTTTATTTTTTACAAATCTTTCTTAGTTTATTTCTTTTGGCTGTTTTGTATGTATAATAATAATAATTATGTTGTCGATATAAAAATAGCTATTGGAAACAGCATGGAGCATATTTGCTATAAAACCTGTGTTTGAATTGAAGGTATTGTGAATATAACTTGGAGATGTTATTGTACTCAAGATCGATCCTTATCCTTGGCGCTTTAGCCTTTCGCATTAAATTATGCAGGCTTTAAAGACTAGAAGACAAATATGATTAAAGGCTTGAAGTGGCGATGCAATTTCACTAGAAACACCCGTATTAAGGCATACGAAAAGCCAATAAAGAATGTTACTTTTTTTCAAGTCATTTTTATTGTCTATAAGGGGGAACTAATAATATAAAAATATTATTTTCTTTAATTAGAGGTTTTCATTATAATCATTCTTGATGACCTTTAACTGTTATTACAAAATTAGATTGTGAGTTGTAATAAACTAGTAATTAAGGTCATCTTGGTAAAGAAAGAGAATGTGGTCTTTCCTAGTCGGTTGATATATTCTAGATGTGGGTTTCAGTTAATCGAGAACAAGTGGTCTATTTTTCAAATGCTAACTCCAGGGAAATAGCAGTTTTAAAGAGCAAATGAGTACATTTAAGATTAGGGCTTTGTATTAAACCAGAAACGTTGGAGAAGACACTGATTACCATGATCCCTACATATCTCTATAGAAATGGTGACTTTACACAATTTGTCAAGCTCTACAAATGGTACTAAAGAAATTGGTGTTACACAGTGTTACAAACAGAGGACTTATATTTGATGTCCTGTTTGCCAGATCATCTACAATCCCTGATGTAACAACCCAGTCTCTCTTGTACAGTAAATAGAGATAGTCTGGCGCTATTGTTACTGTAAGAGTGCCTGCTGCTACGTTCCAAAGGCTTGGTTCATAGCCTAAAAATACACAAAGAAGAAACACACAAAAAAGAACAGCGCTGGCACTTTTACACTACAAACTCATTGATTTAATATCATATATTAAAATACATCTTACACACTCATACCCTATAAAACAATTAAAGTATATGACAATTAAGCTATATAGCTTGCAGGATAAATCCTGCTTTATATACCGAACCAAAGAACTTCAAACTGTTCCTCACTAATTACTTATATATGTACAGCTGAATATTTAAGCTGAATGGTACCATTCAATGCATATGTCCGACTGATGACTCTGTTTCCTTAGTTGTTATAATAGACAATTGTCCGGTCACTTAGCACACCTGGATTAATCTCACAGATTACAGTTCTTTAGCATGCAGCCAATTAGATATACTTTCCAGACGGAATTCCTCACACCATTAAGTTGTCAACCAGTGTGAACTCTACTTATAATATATCGTGATTATGGCTTTTAGTAAGGATAATTATCTGCGCACGAGTGTTCCACTTTACACGCGTCAAATTGATACCTCTCCCGGCTGTCGCTTCCAAATACAGCCTTATCCGAAGTCCACTGTCTGGTGGATGGCAGGTATGATTTCAGATATTATCCACAGGTACAGCTGTCTCTGGCCGGCCAGTAATAGGGTAGAGATGTCTCATAAAAACTCCTTAGCAGTACGTCCGACAAACACATTTCCCCGCTTAGATATACAGCTCAGCGGCTTCCTCAGTGTCCATATCTTGTACAGCATATTGGTCCCCTCCCTGTTTTCTTCCCATTTCCATTGAATAACTGTATAACTCATACAGATACAGCCAGTGTGATCTTAAGCAGCATCGCCTGTGCACATATATAATGTGATGTGGACTCTTAAACTGGATACAAACTATAAGATTATCTGTGTCCAATCTTTCTGGTTGAACCGAAAATCTGGTAATGTACTATATGGGAGCAACTGGCAATCTATCATTTGATCCCAAAAGCCAGAAGTGTTCAGTGTTTGGGAGCAGAATTTGCTATCCTTTGGATCGCATGCTGGGGGCCGCCCATCGATGGGCAAGGACGCCCATCATGCTGACCGGTGCCTCCCCCCTTGATGAAGCAGAAATTGTGATTGCCTCGCAATTTCTGCTTCATCGTAAAAATTATTGATGCCTCCTGCCAGCGCAGCTCAGCTGCAGCCGCAGGAGACCCGGCACCATCTTACCCATCGCGGTGGCTGCGTGTGGCGTCACGCAGCTACCGCAATCACACCCCCATTCGCGCCGCACCGCCCACGATTCGCATTGCTCCGCAACGCTCCGTCTCCTCCCTGGAAACTGTGCGTTGCCCGCCCCCCACTGATTGACAGGCAGAGGCAGTTGCACTTTCTGCTACCCCCCGCAGAGAGAGCGGGCACATTCGCAGTTGGGTGCTGCGCATGCACCTGCGGGCTGACCGCAAAAATTCCGGTTGGTTCGTGATTTGCGATCCAACCTGAATTAGCCCCTAACTCCATTTTAGTATATGCTGTCTTTTGTGTTCTTAACAAAATGATGTGGCTTGGTTGTTATAATGCTACATTTGAGGAAATTAATGTTATGGATTTACAGTCATTCTGATTCATTTATTATGAGATGAGTCCGTGAGTAACTGAACACTTTCTTGTGAGATTTGGAACCAAATCTGAATGGTGGCAGAATTAAGTTAATAGTAAGTCTGCTTTTATTTTGTGGGTTTTAATAATTTTAGGCAGACCAGTTGGATTTATTTTACCCTTTTTAATCACAGGACACACATACTCAAGTGAGTGCTGTCATGACACCTCACATCACTGCTTTTTGTTATTGATTGACCTTGCTTCTTCATATCTAACTCTTCAAGTCTGTGGATTCCCTCTTGCCTCACATCATGACACTGCCACATTGTGTTCTGCCCACACTTTCACATTAACAAAGAACCGATCACGATCATCACTCATTTACAGAACACCAGAAAATTTATATCATGATATATTATGTGCTGCTTTGAACGTATTGATGACCTGATAGGCTATGTGTTCACATCTTGCACACTTGA